>NC_079900.1:6962283-7262283 GCF_024868665.1 Triplophysa rosa | reverse complement strand
TAGTGCTCCAGTGCCTTTGTCTTTTTGCTACTTTCTTCCTCTGTACCCCTCAGTGTTCGCTTGCGTCTCGGACCTCCGCTCTCATCACCTCCCGGCACCTCCTCACAAGGGATCACCTCAAACGTCCGGATTCTGCCAGCGGGTCGAGACTGCTCCCCGCTGAGCGTCTGGAATAGTCAAGGTTCCTGTCCGGATTCTTATACTGATTCTTCCTTGAGTACCGCTGGGTCGAGCTCTCTCCCCACGGGCTCATGAGGTACCCGTGGCAAAGTGACTCTGGTGATCTATTGTGGATATTTGTACAATAAAGACCTTTTTTCCCGCATTTGAGTCTCGTAACCTCTTGTTCCTCTCCGAGTCATGACATGTTCAGTCATTTAATTTTTATTGTACTGTATTTTTTATTCATTTAGTTTTGTAATTTAAAAGATTTAAACAAACAAAAAAACGAAATAAATAAAAACATAAGTCACATATAGGCATGTTTAAGCGCAATTCTCCAGTTGTCCTGTAGGCGACTTCATAAATCTGTCTTCTTACGATGCACTTAGGGCTTTACGATTACTCCAGAGCACTCGTAGATCTACAATGATTTTCAAGTGCTATCTTACCATGCTTTTGGGAAACAGACCGTAATTTTAAGATCACTCGTACAATCGTTTTTAAAATCAATTTAGGCTTACGATGCGTTTGGTAAACACAGCCCTGAACGTTTTCACAGCCAGATTGAGTTAAATCAAGCAGAACAAACAGTTCTTGAGTATCTTAACAGATTCAGTTTTTGTTCACATTTACAGATTACATTCATTCTTAGAACAAAATAATATTATGATTTACTCGTTTTCATTTTTAAAATATCAATAAAAAAATGTTCATGGTCAAAAGTTGCATTCTGTGGTTTGATTCAAAAGCTAGCTGCAAGAGTAATATATCTGTGGCATCAGCCTCTGCTCTATTTGTTTTTAATATGAGCAATATTAAAGCTACATTCTTCATTAGCAGGTATTGCCGTTACACGTCACAGCGTTAAATTCTTAGGGGACAGCACAGAGCCAGACTAATCTGGCCCTTAATTGTACTGCGCAACTGGACAAGAACCTGCCGTGGGAAGAAATGTACCCGGGTTTATTATCCTCAAATAGCCCACACTCACAGCATATGGATTTGAGATTACTATCTTTCTCTCATGAATAGATGAGCAGTCCATTAGAGTTAAACAGAGCACAAAGTAAAACCATATTTACTGTTTTCAGCTTTTTCGTCTGGTGGGGTGTTTTTGAGTGAGGTCTGCTGTATCTCAGTTTAATCACACATGATGCCAAATGTGTCTTTTCTTAGCGTCGGTTTTGTACTTTAATTGATTTGCATTTGTTTCATGTGTTTTGGAGCGTTATAAACAAATGCCATCGGGACCAGATTTAGGCTATTATTCGCCACATCTAGAAAGGCTCAAATATCATGTGACATCTGATAAAAAAGGTTCTGTGGGCAAAGTCGTTTTACGGATGCTGGTTCCTTCCTGCAAAAACAAGTAGTTAATATGGCTTGTGTTAGCTATAAATGATTTGCAGCAATGTTGTTTTTCTTGTAAAATTGACTTATTTAAAATTTAAATAGGGCGTATTAATAATAAGTCAATGTTAATTACAAATTTGGTTAAACAAATGTATTCAGAGATAAAGCTGACTCCAAGAAAAAATAATAAGCAACTTAACATTTAGCTAAAATCACTAGGCTGTCCCATTACCCTTAACAGAATGTCATAATCAATGACTGTTTGAAATGACGGTATTGTGGTTCTACAGTGCCACCAAGTGTACATTTAAATACACATGCACATTAAAACAAAACGTCATGGGTTGGTGTGTTAGCATGGGCCCATTGTCCTTCACAATCAACATCTGGATCTGAAAAGCATCCTGCTCAGTTGATGGAATGAATATATTTTTGGTCTGGTTCGTCTGTAATGGACTTTCATTCCAAAATTGACATGGAACAGGATTGCACACACTGGCTTATGTTCACATTGTGAAACACTGAATGTGGTTTAAATCTAAATGTTGTAGGCCTAAATGCAGCACCCAGCTGAACATACCACAGCTAAATTACTTATCGACCCAGAGTTTCATCATCCCAGCTGAGCATGTCACATCATCAGTGCTGGTGTGCCTTAGGTCCGTGTCCCAATATCCTGCTTGGTGTGATAGAGTTCACCCCAACTCCAAATCAATTAAGTGTGTCACTTCAACTGAAGAGTGTAAATTTAGAGTGTAGAACCTGCGATACTCCTTGAACCTGCGATACTCCTTGAACCTAAGGAGCTTTTATTAGACCCAAGAGGATGTGTGCCACCACAGAGATGCAGTGGAATGTTAAAAGTTAGTATAAAGAACATTTTAAGGAGATGTATTATGCAGCTGTTCAGGCAAAATATTGGTTGGTGACTAAGGACAAACCGAGCCGCTTTATGATCAATAAAAGCTTAACAAAGCAACAATTTACGCAACAATTCACACAACAATGGCCACATATACACACTGAAATTAACATTGAGGTGTCCATAATTCATCAAATATTATTTGGGAAACCTCAAGGTTTCGAGCACAAAGGCAAAGATGATCGTGGTTTATGAATAATTAGATTTAAAATCTGCAAGCATCTTTTTTAGTGGGACTATTGCTGGGAGAATGATGACACTTTTTGTGATGACAGGATTTTATATATATAACACTACTGCCATCTAATGGAACAGATCTGCATCCACTTGTCTTGGGGGTAAGATTTGATATCAAATAAATTAGAAGCATATCAATCTAATTAAACTTTTTATATTAGTATACTATTTCAATGGTTGGGAAAGAATGCAGAGTGCATTGGAAACATTTCAAGCTAAACATGAGGGTTTTGCAGATTCAATGTTACTTTCCAAATTTGTTCACCAGACAGTGATTTTAAGTCATAATTAGTTGACTAATTATGATTTAAAGGACCAGTCAAGCCAAGACTTAAGCTCATGTAACAAAATTACAAAAAAAGTGTACATTTTAATTATTACATAACAATTATGTACATTCATAGTGACTTATTTAGTGTAGTCATCCATACAAACTGTTGATGTTTGTAGGTTTCATGCAATTAAAGGGATACTTCACCCAAAGATGAAAATTCTGTCATCATTTACTCACCTTCGAGTTGTTCCAAATCTGTATAAGTCGTTGTTTTGATGAAAACAGAGAAAGAAATTTGGAAGAATGCTTATAAACAAACATATTTTGGCCCCCATTGAGTCGGAAAAATTACTTCATCTATTTTTTTTGTTCTGTTGACATTTTGAAGAATGGAGGACAGCAAACAGTCCTGGGGCACTTTTGACTTCCATTGTATTTTGTCCTACTATGGTAGTCAATGGGGGGCAAAATCTGTCTGGTTACAAGCATTCTTCCAAATATCTTTCTCTGTGTTCATCAGAACAAATAAATGTATACAGATTTGGAACAACTCGAATGTGAGTAAATGATGACAGAATTTTCACTGTTGGGTGAAGTATTCCTTTAATGTAATTACATTAAACCTAGTGTCATTAATAAACAGCCTTCTTATGTGTAGAAGTATATATGGAACCACACAATATTGGGGATATAGGTGTGATTGTGGATGTGAAAGAAATATATTTGCATTTATAAACACATTCCATGGAGAAATGTTTTAATGATGTCTCATGCATGGATGGTTCAACAACAATGTTGTAGAAAATGTTTGTAAAACTGCTTTGTAACAATGCACTTAGACAAATAAAATAAAATTGAATTAAAAAAACATTAAAATGTTCAAATAAAATTTGCACTTGAATTTTTTAACCGTTTGAAAAACAATATTTGTTTCTTTGCAATAAAGATTTTGTAAACATTCTCTCTTGAATATTCATTTTTCAATATTCATCTCAATAATGCTTTTGTGTGCTGACTCTCTGTGTTTGAGTAGAAAGACCTTTACTGTTAATATTTAAAGGTTGTGGGTTTGAATCCCACACAGAATCATACTGATGTTGTACCTCTGTTGTCCTTTGTCTGTTTGACTGGCATTGTAGGCGGCTGCATATATGAAAAAAAACACCTAACCCTAAAAAAATTCTAACAAAAGGTTTCTCAGCTGTTTTTTGTACTATTAGGTGTCCTTAATAACATACTAAAAGTTTACCAAAGTTTGACCACTAGAAATGTGTAATTTTCAAGATGGCGTCCAAGATGGGCAGGAAGCCCTTAAAATATACTAACTCCGTCATTATTTGACCTAGCCAAGCACTCTTGGTGTCTAACCCTATGTTGTCTGGGTCTATGAATCCATTGGATTCATTTGCACTGAATGAATGAATCCATTGTCTAAATTGCACTGACAGGATTACAAATTTATGGAATACATGATTTTGGGAGATTACTGTAAGGTTTTATCTTTGTTTGGGGTGAACCAGAGATGTAAACGATTTAGCCTATGTCATGTAACTCCTACTCAGTACGTGTTTTTGGACACATTTTTTGCTTAAACACAGACTTGACATTCAATGTAAAAGTTATTGCACCCAAAAGTAACTTAAATTGGAGTTGTATAACTTTGATCATAAACAACTCTGAATTAGCCCGAACAGAGGCCTGTGTATGAACCCTCTAAAATGGTCACTCATTTAAATTTGAATAAGGTAATACATATGTAATGCATCCTCTATAGATGTTGTTAGTATAAAGGTGACATTATACTAAACCCAACAAAACTAAATTCACAATTTTCAGCAATTCAGAAGATGGTGGAAGAGAATACTGACATTTGATATTGCTTGCCTCATTGAAATGTTGTTGGCAGCACAGTGTATACCATTTAGCTCAAACAAAATTCATCCTTGACTACTTAAACCACCCACCCCCCCACCCAGATTTCTAACACATGAAAAAGCCAACAATGTAAGTGTGTTAAGAGAGGATGACATTGTTGAAGTAGCTTGAGGAAAAAGTGCACTCCAAATGCAATTTTGACCATGAGTCATGTTGTTGTAAACCAAGAAACTTGCCCTATTTGCTGTAAAAACTTAAGAGATGGCTCTGATGTGGTTGAGGTTCATTAGAAGGGAGCTGATGGAATAAACAATGCAAGTGTACGAAGAGGCGACGACATACACAACCAGGTGATTGAGACTTCTGTCCACCAGCAAATGTCCATGAAAAGCTCTTTGCACTGACTTTCCAGTCATCATGTGCTGGACGGCATTTGATCCATAGACAACTTCCATAATGTTCCTGAGTCCTGTTCCTTCCATCAGTGTGCCTATTGCACCAAGTAGGTTCATAAAAGTATGAAAACCTCCAAGCATTAAGAATATGCTTTTAAGGGGACTACTCTGTGGTGCATCCATGATCACCTCTGCTGCTTTCCAGTACAGTGGCTGATCAAACGTAATAATGGGTGGAGCATTGTGTTTGACAGCCAGGTCACAAACAAAATCCAAGGTGGACAAAATACATGTTTTGTCTCCAGAGTACAGGTCAATCATTCGAAAGCAGCAGAGATGATAATAGATGCACCACAGAGTAGTCCCCTTAAAAGCATAGTCTTAATGCTTGGAGGTTTTCATACTTTTATGAACCTACTTGGTGCAATAGGCACACTGATGGAAGGCACAGGACTCAGGAACATTATGGAATTTGTCTATGGATCAAATGCCGTCCAGCACATGATGACTGGAAAGTCAGTGCAAAGAGCTTTTCTTGGACATTTGCTGGTGGACAGATGCACAACTGCCTGCCGAACACAACGGTGCAGTTGCAGGGCATATGGACTATCATGCATGCCTGCTTGTGGACCATGTCAAGTTGGGAATTATGAGAATCACTATAATCAACCTCTATGGGAGGAAGAGTGTGACGACTAATGGTAAATCTAGTGAAGGTCACAGTGCAAAAAAGTATAAAAAATAAACCAGAATAAGAGGAAACAACTGAAGAAAATAGAAAAAGTTATGTATAAATAAGAAAAGTATTAAAAAATATATATACAAAACAAAAGGCAAAAAAAGCATTATAAAAAATATATGAAAAAATAAACCACAAAAAATAAAAGGGGTTAGAGGTACTGAGCCTTCACATGGCAGCCCTGTTTTGACAAATTTTATAGTACCAAACAGTTCTAATTAATTTATTCTTTATTGGAATCAAAAGAATGGTTATGAACCACAGAAACCACCAACACTATAGGCAAAACGATATGAGAAAGGAGAAATATGCAATTACTTAAGGGAAAATGTACTTATTTTTCGCATAAATATGCTTGTAACCAATTGCTTTAATATATAGTTGTACTTGTAATCACTTATGCTAATTAGAATATTACATGGCCAAAACATGTATCAGGCACCAGTATTCCTGGTCTAGGAGGAATACAAAGGAGTAATGGTAATTTTAAGGACCTGACGGCCGCCATTTTGAAAATGGGGCCTTTCTTGGAGTCAAACTTTGGTAAACTTTTAGTATGTTTTTAAGTACATCTGATACTACTGTAAACCACTGAGAAACCTTTTGTTAGAATTTTTTGGGGGTCAAGTCATATTTGCAGCTGACTATTGAGCATGGCGTGTGCTTAGCCTTGTAGTTGCTGCCTACAGCTATGCATTTTTTAATGATTTATGTTTAATGAAACAGTAAAACATCAATTTTCTCATGAATAATTCAATAACTTTTTTCTTGGTTTAAGGTCATGTCAAGTATCACTTGGAACTTCACTGCAAATTAAATATGGAAACTATGTAGGGTCGCCTACATAAAAATTATGCAATACCATGCAAATATTTAACATATTATGTTTAAAGCACTTAGACAATAAACATTTATTAATAGTTATTTGTTTGTATTCTAATATTTTAAGTTATTATTTTTGCAAACAAACAAAAACACAAGGTCTACGTAAATTTAAAAAAGTCTTATTTTCTGAAATGTGTACTTTATTACACTGTTGTGTGTTGTTGACAGCGTTTTATGCGTTCGACACGAGCTTTCTTTCATCGGCTGTTTCCGATATGATTCGTCCTTTATCGTAACAAGTCTATTTGAATCGGTTGTGCTCGGGTATTTCCGGATTCGCCGATAACGGTTGGAATGTTCAAATCTTCGATGCTAGTTTTGCTACTTCAGTGGTTTCTGAGTTAAGAAAGGGACTGAAGACGGAGCAAAGAAACCAAAAAAGGAGGTGAAGAGGAGCCTGGCTACGGAATGACGGTGTTGCAGGAACCTGTCCAGGTATTTAGGCTAAATGTTGAAGCGGTCCTTTACTGTCACAGTCGCGGCAGAAGACTTTTGTCCAGCGCGTGAGACCGGATGATTGAGCGCTGCTACACCGCGGCCTCAGTTAGCGGCTAATGCTAACGGCCTCTGCCCTTTACCTTACACAAAACATTCTCTTTAAAATGCGATGTATTTATTTCATGTTTATTTACAATTCCCGTTTTACAAAATCATGTGCTTGTCAACTCAGGACGGATAGTTTGTTTGTAGTTTTCGTGAAAGCTAATGTGTTGCAGGTTAGCCAGCTGCCTGGTTACTGGTGTTTTAGTGATGTTTAATCTTGACGCTTGTGTATCAATATCTTTAGGTGTGAGGATATTTACGAAATACTGAGTTGGCTATTCAGAGAGAAATTTGATATCAACATACAGACGATTCATTTAGAGAAATATAAGCCAGTAACGTTACATTTAAAGTGTTTTGGAAAAGCAGTCCTGGGGTTGATCAACGGCCTAGAATATGAGATATAAAATATACATGTAACGGCCTTGTGCGCTGAGTTTCTAGATTTTTAAAGGTTGTTGTTCATTAGTTTTTAATAGGTCGACATAACACTCAGATGTTATAGGTAATTTATTAGGGTGTTTGTCAGGTAAGTAACGGATTGTCGAGATCAGAATGTTAAAACTGTGTGTCTGATAGACAAAAAAAGTCATGTTTGTGTAGATGCAAACACGATGCATGCATCGTGTATGTGTCTCGAAACATAGTGAGGTGTCTACCTAAACAGTATTTTTGGACAATCATTAGTACCTCTTGTGTCCAAAATGCATCTGTCAATCATCCTCAGCAGGTTACTCTCCTTTTCTAGCATCCTTTGGAAATACTGAATTGTACGATTAAAACGGGTGTTGGACTAAATGAACGCCTTATTTTATAGCTATTTGTTATCGCAAACTAAAATCAGAGTCCATTGTTAACACCACATTAATGCAAAATCCAACTCAAAGATGCTTCTGCATTAAAACAATATTATCTCGCATCATTTTTACTTTAGATGATCAGAAGTGTATACTTGCTGTAAACTGTTAATAAAATGCCTTAATAGGAATGAACTAATTCATATATTATTGTTAATGCACCCATCACCTCATAATCTAGTGTGCACATTGCATAATGCATCGTTTTTTTAAATAATGTGTATCAAACGAATAAGAGATTCATCTGTTTTGGTCCATAGGCTGCTGTCTGGCATGCTCTGAACCACTACGCCTACCGAGATGCTGTATTCCTGGCAGAGAGGCTCTATGCTGAGGGTAATGATACAAATCTTTTCGTCACAGACATGCTGCATCCTCTGTGTGTAATAACCTTCATCCAAGTGAGAGCTTTTTCAGATAAAATAAAACTTATAGTGGTTTATTTATCTTACGCCACTGCATTATTTAGAGGTTTTGGTATTGCAGGCTATAGCCAAAATGAGATCTTCTAGTGTTGTTGATCCAGTCTGTCAATGTACTGTGCAGCACTCTCTCTGTCCTTGTGTAAGTTTGTAGTGTTTTGGTATAAAGGACCAAATGTACACAGTAGTCAAATCAAATCACTGATTTCGGGATGTAGTGATCGTATAAGACAATATACATGCATTGAAGACACAACATACTCCCTATGCTCTTTTAAAAAATCTGTCAAGGTTACTTTATTGGATTGTCCTGCTGCTAGGCAATGGTTTTATTCATAAAGCCCTTTAATGAAATCTGTATGGTTTTTTTTTTTTTAATAGAGAAAATTGTGTTATTTCTATTATGCATCAAAATGGATGGAATGTTTTGTAATGTTGTAAATGGATTCCATGCTGATATGACAATTACTATCCGGTCTATTTATTTACTTATAAGGTTGTCTATAATTCTCTTTTTCCACCTAACAGTCCATTCAGAAGAGGCACTTTTCCTGCTTGCCACATGCTACTACCGCTCCGGGAAAGCATACAAAGCCTACCACCTTTTGAAAGGGCACAGCTGCACTACGCCACAATGCAAATATCTCCTTGCCAAGTGCTGTGTGGAACTGAGCAAGTATGAGGGACTATGCATTCTTGAAATAACCATAACTCATAATTGTCATCATGTCCATAAACTGTAGGGTTGTCATGGTTGAAAGTCTATGCAGTTGATACCTGTACCAGTGATTTTTAGAGTCTCGACACTCATTTCAATAACACAACAACAATACATGTGCTGTTTTGTTGCAGTATTGTTGCAATACTGCAACTTATTTGTTGCAGTATTGTTCCATATTTTTATTGTAGTATTGATCAGTTTTGCCATCCCTTGCTATGCCTAGAAATGATTTGTGTTAGTGTGTAATAAGCCGGGTCGCACAGCCAAGAAGCATACTTCTTATTTAATGAAACATACTGAGGGTAGGATGAAGTACACTGCAGAAATATAGTGAGGATGTCATTCAAAAGGATGAATTAGATTTAAAGCTACAGATCTCATTAACCGTGAATCCTGCAGCAAGGCGAAGTGGCTTCACATCCTTTATAAAAACAAACAACGCATCAGGCATTTATTAATTCTGCATTTCCTGTGGCAGGTTGGCAGAGGGGGAACAGATCCTTACCGGAGGAGTCTTAAACAAACAGAAGAGCCAAGATGACATCATTACTGAGTTTGGAGACTCTGCCTGCTTCACACTGGCACTGCTCGGGCAAATATACTGGTAAGTTGACCTTCGTTTGCTTCCTGCCTCGATTCTAAAGCCTGTTTGCAGCTGCAGAGAGTTTTCTCTGTTAGGAGGAGCTCCCATTTCTTTTAGTATGCAAAATATTTACCTACTGATATCTCTAAGGCTGAGAAGAGAGTCTTATATCTGCTTTAAGAGTGATTATGGGAAACCCCAGCTATAGTGAGAGGCAGTAGTGTTTGCTGGCTAATCTGAGTGTTGTTTAACTGGTGGATGGTCTGTCCTAGTACCAAAGCACTTTATTTGGGATAGATCAGGGCTCTAGATGCGACCTTATTTCTCAATGGTGCGACTAAAAAAAATCTGAGGTGCAATGGCAACGGCATGCGACCAGCCGTTCGAGGGAGAAAAAGAAAAAAAGTCTCCGCGACTCTGAAAGTCTCCCTGTGATTCAACAACAGACACACATTAGGCCCATATCGTGGTCTAAACCAATCAGAGATAGTGAAGGGCGGACCCCCTCTGATTGGCCGTGGTCCAGATTTTGCTGTACGTGTGTGTACCAGAGGTTGCGTTAACCGAAAAATTCTCTTTTTTTTACCAGTGACGGAAAAATCTGAAGGCCGTCCGTCTGTCATTTTGACGGATTACAATAAGGGCAATTTGTAACTCCCTGTTTCCCTTCATTAGAGCATGATATGCTCGCGAAGGGATGTGCGTGTTTTCACCTGTCATTGTGACTAGACATATGTGATGCGATCTGGGAAAACTCGTCGGATGTCGCGCTGGGACACCTATCAAAGTAAACCACATAACATGAAGAATGAAGGAGTATCAATGCACATTTCCCGCCAGTCCTGTGTATGCATGCAAAGTTTTTTATACAATGTTTTCGTGAGATGGCAGAGCTCCCCGTCTGCAGCACCGGGAGTTATCCCTGGTCCGCTGCTCATGCGAGCTGGACCGCGATCGCAAAACATACAAGGGATGATCAAAAGTCCAGACACTATGCACATGATAAACAACGTAAAACTTGCTTCACTGCTTATTAGTTGTTGTCCATAATGTTTGCTAGTTTCCTTGTGTAGTTATAATGGTAGAGCTGTCGTTCTTTAAGTGTGCCCTGCACCATTTTCCTCACTTTCATTTTATTCAAATGGTTTTGTACAGTATGTTTATAGACTTTAACACTAGGAAATGTTTTTTTATTAAATTGTTATTAGAGTAAATCTTTTACCACTGTGACTTTTACTTGTGATACTGGACTGTTGTGCTTTTATTTTCATCACTTAACTTTAAACCCGTTTTCCTCCAAATTCCGTTCCTGAAAATCATAGCGCTTCAGCCGACCTCAGCCATAACTTTTGTTACATACACAAGGTGTGAGCAAAATAAAAACTGATTTGGAAAGGGCTTGAATATGGTATCAAAAACTAATATATAAATTTGCACCATGTGTTGGGTTTTCCCAGATCGAATCACATATGAACATAAACATTAAAACATTAAATATATAGATGAATATAAACAACAACGGCTTTATTGGGCATTCAGTTGTATTAAAATACAACAAGTTCCGAGACGCAAGTACAGCGTGATGACGTCACGAACATACTAATTACCACCTAACGCCACCTTGCACCATAGTGACGGGTAATAATAGATTATGACGGATTTTTTACGAACCTGTCAGTCAAAATGACAGACAATAAAAAAGTCTAGCGCAACCTCTGGTGTGTACGTGTGAAAATGCGTGTGCTGCAGTCAGACAGAGAGGTGAGGAGCCTATAGGCTGTCAGTTAAACAGAGTGGATGTAGCCGCGGATGATGAGAGAAGATGAAAAGAATGATTGACAACTTTTTCGTGAATAATGTTAAGTTAAGGCCTGATCATAAGCAATGCTCTGACACGGAGCCATCAACCTCCCAGGTTATGTCAAGCCCTGGTCCATTTATCTTGAGATGTTTTAAGTTTAAATTTCAGTTCAGTGAAGCACTTTAAGCACCAACACTTTTTCAGTAAGTTACCTTTCTTATAGAATTGTGCTTCAAATAAAGAACATTATATTGACCAGATTGTTAGTTAATCATTTACAAGTCAATTTTGCCTATATGGACAGCGATTAAAAAAAAAAAGTGAACTGGTAAAACTGCGGTGTTAAATGTGATGCGGTTGAAAATTTGGGTGCACCTAACTTTTGTGCTGGTGCACCTAAGAAAAAAAGTTAGGCGCACCAGTGCAGCCAGTGCAAAAAGTTAGTCTAGAGCCCTGTAGATTGAGAGGCAGACAGTGTTTTGGTTTTCACTTGGACAGTATGCTTCTATTACAGTCAGAGTTTTCTTTGAACCTGGAGTTTATAGCGTCTGCATTTTGGGGGGGTTATTAGAAAATGGCAAAAGAATGTGAAGTAAATACACGCATAGCCTTCATGTGCAGCATGCTTCATTTGTGTTTGTATTCTACTACACGTTCAGTCTCTGGCTTGGGATACTGTGTTTTTAGTAATCTCACACACTTTTGATCATGAAAGCTGCTGTTCCACTTTGGTTATAAGCCTGTGATTTGAACCATGAGCCGCAGCGATGTGAAAGTGTCATGTTAATACAACCATAATGACAACACAGATCTAAGCCGCGTGCAACCTCAGAAGTGTTACACCAAATAATAAACGTGTTTCATATGCACACCAAATAATAAACGTGTTTCATATGCACAATTAGTTTGGCATGATTATCTGCCATTTCTTTCTCATGCCTAAATTGTTGTCCATTCTTCATAATCGATCAGTCACAAAACAAATTCCACTTTGCTTTTCACAGCAAAACAGATCGGTTGGCAAAAGGAGCTGAATGTTACCAAAAGAGCATGAGCGAAAACCCTTTCCTGTGGTCTCCGTTTGAATCTCTCTGTCAGATCGGTGAGTTGCTTTTGAAATGTTATCACTTATGAGGTTGTCATAAAATAATATCATCCAAGGAACTCAACAGAAGGAAAGGGGGAGCTTGATCATTTGTTTGAGACTTTGTTTTCTGTGCTGCAGGGGAGCGACCGGATCCAGAACAGATCTTCAGATTGACTTCTTTGCAGAATTTCAGTGGAGGTATCCCCCCTCCCCCTATCAGTCCTGCACACACACCTAGCAACAACATGGGTCACCGGCAAGTCGACACGGTCCTGATGGAGACTCCCCAGGACACACTGGTATGTCCACTCTTTGGTCTGTCATGCATTTTTCAATATCTTATATAGGGAGGTACTTGTATGCTTTGGGACTGCACCTGCTGTTTGGTATGCTACCCAGTTTTAAATTAAACCCATTCATATTTTTGCATTGGGTATAAGTGTTGTTATTTGGCGAAATGGGTTAGCATGGGATTGAAATGGATGAGTGTGAATTCTCTCTATAATCATGTTATGGCATTTCTTCTCTTTCCTCTCTAAGGAGCTCAATCGCCTCAATCTAGAATCTTCTAACTCAAAGTACTCACTGAATACAGACTCCTCTCTGTCCTACATCGACTCTTCAGTCATCTCGCCAGACTCAATGCCACTGGGCAGCAGTGGCTCACTGCTATCTAAGCAAGTCCAAAACAAACCCAAGAGTGGTCGCTGTTTGTTAGGTGCCACACTCAGCCCCCTCACACCAAGGTAAAAATCACCTCACTCATCTCAGAAACCTAAGGCTTGTGTCTCAGCTGTTAGATGTTTTCATTTCGGTAATTATTATTAAATTGTGCAGTTTTGGAATTTTGCCTCTGGAGCCGAGCCCGGGGGACCCCACCTACCTGCAGAACTACGGTCACAGTGGGACTGGGATGGAACCGCCTCCACCGCCTGGCCCTCCAAAGAAGGTTAACCTGCTTTATTCATAGCAGCTTGTACATAGGAATAATCTGTTTGAAAGATTATGTTGTCTGTGTATTGCTTTTGCATTGTTCACCAGACAGTTACAGGCATAATAATAATTTTTAATTGAATTTCAATCTGTTCATAAAGTGTATTGTTTTAATACAAAGCACTATTATGCAAGCTGTTAGAAGTAGATGTCTGTTCAGACAAGCTGTGAAAAATAAATGATGTCTATTGAAACAGGCTATCAAAATATATGATCTCTGTTGTAACAAGGTGTTATAGGTAGATGACATAGAATTTTCTCTATTTCAGGCCGTCAGTAGAATCAGTCAAGTGGGTACGAAGTCAGTGTTTGCACAGAGCGGTAACAGCAGAGAGGTCATTCCAAACCCTTTTAACCAAACTCTGACAATTGCCCCGCAGACCAGGTGTGTGCCACATAAAACATGGATGCAGGAAAATTCTATCTACTTTTGAGGAACGTTTGCCAATATCTGATCCTTGAATACCAACTAACTCACATGGCTTTTATTGTTGTGTCTCTCTTTGGTTTGTAGTACTACACCGCAAGTGCTGAGCCCAACCATCGCTGCTCCACCTAACGTGCAGCCACGGCGGAGCTCAAGACTATTTACCAGTGCCAGCTCCACTGCCAAGGTACCATCCTCTACACACACATTTATACATACGCTTGACTTGAGATGTTAACATTGACTTGTCACCGGTCAGAGATAAATAAATTAATCTTGATGATGGAATTTAACAGGAAAACAGCAAGAAGCTAAAAATGAAGTTTCCCACCAAGATTCCCAACCGAAAAATAAAAACAAAAACGGGTAAGGGAGGAATCACCCCATCAAACCTGAATGAGAGCATTGAGATCCTCAAGTTGGACTCTTCCATAACGGAGGGAAAAGGCAACATTAGTTCACCGCAGTTCCAGGCCTTTAATCTACAGAAGGCTGCTGCAGGTACCCGAGTGTACTTGTTTTTTTAAATGATCGCAAAATACATTTAAGATAAATTTAAGAATTTTAATATGTAGACGTAGTGAGAATTAATTACAGTTTTATTTAGATATCATCCATATCGCTTTTTAACACACTAGCCAAGAGTGTGTTGCCAATGTCAGTGTCAGTTCACCCTAAAATGACTAAATGAAGCTTTTTTGGACAATTCATGAGAAATCATTGTAACATATTTTTATTGCTGTTACGCACTACTTAACATACTTGATATATTAACATACATTAAATTATATATATACAGCTGTTGTTTTCTTACTGTTTTTCCTCTCTTCAGATGGGCTGATGACATTGATGCGTGACATTGGGAGGGGCTATCTCGCTCTCTGCTCCTATAATTGCAGAGAAGCCATTAACATCCTGAGCCAGCTGCCTTCACATCACTACAACACGGGCTGGGTGCTGGGCCAGATCGGACGGGCACACTTTGAACTGGCAGAATACATGCAGGTGAGACCAGAGACTGCTTAAGTGACATTTAGGACCAGTGGTAGAAAATTCCCTAAATGTTAGCACACATTGTTTTCTGATTAAACAATTCTGACAGTGAATTGCTGAGGAGCATGTCTTGGGACTAGAAGGTATTTTTGTGTCTCTTTCCCAGGCGGAAAGGATTTTCTCTGAAGTGCGGCGTATTGAAAGCTATAGAGTAGAAGGTATGGAGATCTATTCCACAACACTCTGGCATCTGCAGAAAGATGTGGCTCTCTCCGCCCTTTCGAAAGATCTCACTGACATGGACAAAAACTCACCAGAAGTAAGTCAACTAGCATCAGGATGTATTAGACATGTGTATTACTCAGTACTCACCTCCTGTTTTTCTGATGTATGGTCTTTCTTTATTCTCTGTGCACAGCCATGGTGTGTAGCCGGTAACTGTTTTAGCTTACAGCGGGAGCATGACATTGCCATAAAGTTTTTCACACGGGCCATTCAGGTGGACCCCAGCTTTGCATATGCTTACACACTGTTGGGCCACGAGTTGGTTCTGACAGAAGAGCTGGAGAAAGCCTTGGGCTGCTTCCGCAATGCTATTCGCCTCAATAAACGTCACTATAATGCCTGGTAAATAACTTCTTTATTTTAAAACGAATCTGTGGTATTAAATCTCATTTTTGTTCTACTTTGCTTTTATTTTATTGGAAGATCAGTAAATCATGCTAATCCTGTCTCAATCTTGTATTTTTTTATTATAGGTATGGCTTGGGAATGATTTACTACAAGCAGGAGAAGTTTAACTTAGCTGAGATTCATTTCAAGAAGGCTTTGAGCATTAATCCTCAGAGCTCTGTGCTGCTCTGTCATATTGGAGTGGTGAGAACTATGAGATGGCTGCTTCACATTAAAAAAATCAAAAATCATGTTTTTTATGATGTTTTTATTGTGCTAGTTAGCTGTATTTTTTGTTGTTGATATGGCTTAAATCAAAACAAACCAACTGCAGTTTGATTTATATTAATTGGAATGCACAATACAAAAACATGTTTTTTTTTTAAATGTTTAAAAACAGTTATCTCATTTTGGAACCAAACTCTTCAATATTGTCAATACATTCAAATCTAAAGCGTTTATCTGTTGACTATAGTTGCATGGAAGATATATTGTGACTTTTTTGGTGCTGTTTTGTTGATTCTTTCTTATGTGTTCCGTCTCAGGTTCAGCATGCTTTGAAGAAATCGGACCATGCACTAGAGACCCTTAATAGAGCCATTAGCATCGACCCTAAAAACCCGCTATGCAAATTTCACAGGGCCTCTATTCTGTTTGCCAATGAAAAGTACAAGGTATGCATCAGTTATTGTCATGGAACGTTTTTGTATTTTACTAGGCATATAAAGGCAAAATAAATGAACTGGGCTGGGTTTCCCGAAACCTTCTTAACGCTACGTCAATACCTTAAGAGTGGTAGCGATATATTCTTAAGAACGACGTAGTGATACAAAGGTTTCGGGAAACCCAGCCGTGGTCATTTGTATTTCAAAACCTTTTTTTAATTTGATGACTAATTTACTTTTCACAGGCGGCTCTGCAGGAGCTTGAGGAGCTGAAACAAATAGTGCCCAAAGAGTCCCTTGTTTACTTCTTAATAGGAAAGGTACATACAGAAGTCAACTCTATATTTTTATTTTAAATGTGAATTCTGCTTATGTTGTACTACAGATATATGCTGAATATGCTCATCAGTTTAATGTTGACTCATGTTGATCATATATAGGTCTATAAGAAGCTTGGCCAGACTCATCTTGCACTAATGAACTTCTCATGGGCTATGGACCTGGACCCCAAAGGGGCAAACAATCAAATCAAAGAGGCCATAGATAAGCGATACCTCCCAGATGATGATGAACCTGTCACTCCAGATGACTACCCTTATTATTCAAGTAAGTCTATTAACCAGTGACTTTTATTACTATGCATATACAGTTCTGTACCATTCATTATAACATTCATTTACCTTGGAGCAATGTGTTTTTTTGGGAGCCATCTTTATATATGCAAAATTCTCTTATTCTTAAAAAACTATCTAGGATAAATGTTGTTGCACACTGCGTAACATTACTTGTTGGTCTCAGCAGCGGAAGTGGAAGAGTCACAGGAGAGCAGTATGACAGACGCTGATGACACACAGCTTCACACCACGGAGAGCGATGAGGTTCTGTAGCCCCATTGACATCACTCTGGACTTGTACTCTGAAATAATGCCAATCTGGGGGCAACGCAAAGACTCCAGCTCTGAATAAGGAGGAAGATGAAAAAAGGAAAACAAACTGCTGCTAAAAACAGTACCTCCTCATTTCTGTCGGTTTATTTTTGTCCTTCGTTCTTGCCTTTTTTTCTCCCCATCACTGTTCCACCTTCCTGTCATCATGCCTTAGCAGTCTCTCATCAGTCTGATCTTCTGGTCCTGTCTCGCTTATCGCAAACACAGTCCCTTGAAAAATTCAAGGTTAGTTCAAGCTGAAATTGCCCACATCTGCCAATGTCAGTGGACTATTTAAGACTCGAAAAGAGAGCCACACACACATTCATGGATGTTCATGTCTTAATGCTTAGGCCTTTTATGTTATTTGATCAGCATTGTCTCTGAATAAAGACCTGTGTAAGAGTTGGTAGTCTTTTAATTCTTCTCACCTCCCTTTTTCATCATGAAACTTACCTGCAGTGAGAAAGAAGCACTTTCAAGAAAGATGCTACATATGATGTAAAAGAATCTGGCTTTATAGTTAAATGCAAACTGCTCATCTTCTATCAGATTGCCATCTGTTCAGAAGAATTGGTTTCGAAAGGTATATAAGGGAAGTGCAAGTTCTGGTACAACATTTCAAAACTGATCCGTAGGCCTTGTGTTTGAGTGATACTCAAAGCCTTCATATGTTATGATTTTATTTCTTTTGTGTGTTCGTCAGTGCAACTGATCACTCTCCTACTCACCCTAATGAAAAGATGGCGTTACAACATCCACATGTTTCTCCCAGCTGCAATGCACTGATTGGAAAATTGTTGATTAAGTGACACATTGCTATATGAGTGGTTTCCTTGATAAACATTGCTCTCTCCCCATCTCCCTTGGTCAAGGATTTGAATGGACCTTTATTTTTGGAAACCAGGTCATATTGCTCAAATTAACAACGTACATTTATATGGCACAGTGACCAGTGGTCAGACTTGAGACAATTTTCTGAAATGTTGGTGCTGTTGAGGACAATACAGATGAACGTGTGCACAAAGTATCTTTCATGGATTTTATTTTACCAGAACATGTTTATTATTATAAAATGTTTTTGATCTCTCTGCTAAATGCTTCTTATTGTACATTTTAAGGAATTAAAGGTAATAGAATAAATAATTTGACTGAACAGTACTGATGTGATCATTGAAGTGGAAATGGAATATTCAAAAAACCTTCTAACAATGTAACCATGTTCTCCCTTTAAATACTATTTAAAGTACAGAAACTACTGTTAACCATAATAAATACAATGGGATCACCCTCGATGTATGAAAAGGTCAGGTGTTGTTTGCAGCCTTTGTATTTAGAGCCTATTCTCACATGTAATCGAGTATAGAGGGTGTCGAATAATAAAGACAAAACAAATAATTTCGCGTTTGTATACTAGATTAGAGAAGGATATGTATGTGCTTCCACGCATACAGCGACAATAACAACAACAGTTTCGTGTCATATACTTTAGGTGACATTTATGAACCCATATAAAAGAATGACAACAAACCAAAATGTGACATTGGGCTAAGTTACAATCGGCTTCTAGGTTTAAACGTGACATCACCCAATACGTGACTATGTCTATTGTAACATGTATACAATGACCTAAAACAAGTAAACAAGAGCAACTCGTTTGCAAAGTTACATTTTTTTACTTTCACTCGTTAGCCCGTCTCTCGCAAATAAATAAATAAATAAACAACATATAAATCGGCCAATCAGCGGGCGTCTTTTCACCCATCGACCAATCACAGGTTGAAATGGGGCGGTATTTCCGGCTTAAGTCTGGTTGATCTGTGCAGGTAAGTGAACGTGAATTCTGTACTCTATCATGTAAAATGTACTTAATTTAGTCATTTCTGAATGGGAAAAAATACTGCCTTCAACGTAAAACGTTCAAATAGACGTAAAGGAAAGCGCGTTTTATTTTTTCCTGTCATTAAGTGAGCGGTAGACATTATGACAAAGTAATTTCATCTCGGAGGTTGCAGTCAACAGGCCAAAAATTGTTTGGGTGCAAAATATATATAACTCAGTTCCTCAAAATTAACCTCTACGTGAACTCAAAACAACTCTAAAATCTTATTTTTTACATATAGTTAGAAATGAGAATGCCTGAATTTTTGCCATTTGAATTCGTGCTAAAGATGTGAATGGTGCTGTAAAAAAGGCAGTAATAGAGCGGCGTCTATCAGCTGATGACGTTAGCATGCTAAACCTTCACTTAATAGGCCGCTTATGACTAAATTAATTAATATTAGGCCTTTATTGAACCTATCTAATGGATATAAACAACTATATTCTCATTTCTAATCTGTTATATGTTTTCTCGGCAGGTTTTGCGTTATTTTATTTAAACTTGCTGAAACCGTGACTGTGGTTTTAAAACTTAAGGATCTGCCTACCTAGACAACATTTATGTAAAAATGTTGTTTAGCTGAACGGTTCACTTGTTTTTGAAACACAGCTTTTAGCTCCGTCAAACGTCTTCGAGAGCGCAGTGGCTGAAGCGCTGTTTATTATTTTGGTATAGATTCGTTTAATTACTTTTACTAATTTTTTAAGCTTTACTTTTTTACTACTGCTGTCTCCCCAAAGTGATGGTAATAATACATTTACCATTGAGTCTCACTGATGAGTGTTTATGTTTATGTGATTAGGTTTCATTTATTGAAAACTTTTAAATAAATGTAAAAATCTTTGATGGGGTTATTTTAGAGTGTCAAAACATATTTGTGTGTTATTTAGACAAATAGAATAAAAATGCATACAAAATAATAATATACCAAAAGAATAATTGGAAATGAAAAAATGCAGTAAATATGCAAATGCTAACTCTTAATATTTGTTTTTCAGGCTGGAGACTACACAGATTGGTTGGTTTTGGAGTTAGTCGGTTTCATTTGGGATAATAATGGCTATTCCAGTAAGCTGTCGGTTTGGACTGAGATCAATCATCTTTAAGGTGAAACAGACGCAGTTGTAAGTAATTTCTTGCATTCATTTTAATAAATTTAAAAACAATTGAAATATAACCCATTAGTGAGAATGTGTTAAATTCGAGAAGTTTAGTCATTTCTGCAGTAAGTGTACTGTAAGTATAAGTTAAACAACCAGTGACACAAAAAAGGTAGTTATTAAAGAGTTCTCATTTTGTGCAGTAGATGGTGCTGTTTTTTCATTCATGGTGGCTCTGGCAACAAGAAGTTGTAAACTAGGTTTCATAATACCTAACCGTTTAGATATAGAAGCCTGTTTTTGACACATTTTTGTTTACATTCTGTTAATCACAGTAGCTTTTATAACATTTATCTGTGCTTATGCGTTATTTGCAAGCCAGTAACTATGAACTCAGTATTGAAATTTTATTACCATGCCAGTACAAAACCACCTTTTATGGTCATTCATATTGCAGTCAACCGAGCTTCTGTGCCTTGGGCACTTTAGAACAGCTTGTAGGCCCCGGGGTGGTGCTGCGGTGTCGGCCTTGAGTTCCCTCTGCTGGTATCTATTTTAGAGTCACTTTCTAGAAACTTTCTCAGGACCATGTAGCCACTGCCTACTGTATTGATTTTATTAAAGTTGAAAGCTTTAAAATATTAAGTTAAACTTTACTTCAATCACCCTAAATTAAATGTGTTTTAGTTAGTTTTGTTTGAGAATTTGTATGTCTGCGTGGATTTGTTTTTTAAATATTGTACAACAGTGGCGCCCCATAGTGTCCTCAATAGAGTAACGACAGGAAGCCGTGTGCCTCTAGCGGTCAGTCTGAGTAGTGCGCCACTCTCCCGCCACTGCGCCGCTCTGCTTCTTTCTGTTTGTCAGACTCACAATCAGAGGGAGAGGAGCGAGCCGCCATTTTCCCAGCTCGTCGCTTCCCCCTCAAACGGCAACAATAAAACGGATAAAACCGGACTTTACGCCGCCAAAATCGAACACGAAAGGTTTTTCGGAACAGGAGCGAAGGGATTGCGCCGACAGAACGACCGGAAAAGGATACATTTCAGTCGGTTTTCGTGGCTTTTTCGGGGGCGATTAAAAACAGCCGACTGGCCTCCTGTAGCTCGACTGCCCCCGTTTCTTTCGCCCATTTCGTGATTCCTAAACGCAGCCCGGAGGAGTGGGAGGAGGAAGAAGAGGAGGGGGGTTACCGAACACCGGAGCGCGCGAGAGGCCGGGGATTTTTCCACCTGAACGTGCAACAGAGGAATCTGGATAATTGCTTTTGTCGTTTATTATTTTTTACTATAACTCTTAAGCCCGGGGATTTATTACGTAAATTTCCCCACAGAATCGGCTGCTCATCACGTGGTAGGTTCCTCCTTTTCTCTTTGTTAGTTTAAAACTCGGTAGTATGAGGCAACTTCGGACATTTTTAATGCAATTATGCACTAAATCGACGTGCGGTGAAAATGTGCACGCTGAGGGCGTTTTAACTCCATGAACGCGGCGGTAATCGGACTGCAAGAAAAGGCGCTTTTCGTTCGGGTAACGTTAGTTATTTTCCACGGTTTGTTCTGGTAACGTTACAACCCGTGAAGTAGGCGGTGTTGAAAGTCAGACCATCAAGGTTGCAAAATCAGCCCGGCCAGTATACATAATCATACGTGTCTATCAACTATCCAGAGCACGTAACGTTAGAAGGTAAATACGTATAGGCATGTCGCGATCAGACAAGTTTACTAGTTCACTGAGCGGGTTTTGCATATTTTGCATTGAGACTCGAGGAGTTTAACACATGCAGTGTGTGCGATCATGGGTTGGGTGCGCAGTATATCCTGCTTCGGCTTTGCGCCTGTCTGCTGCATCTAGACCAGGGTTTCGTTTTTACTGCCTCAGATCGTGTGAATGTCTTTTCGGTTACGTTTTAAATGGATTTTGTCCCTAAATGTTCACAGCCACGCGAAACCCACGCGTTATATGGGGTTACAGTGATACAGAGATTAATTATAATACAGCGAGGACGCACTGGCCCTTTAAGGCGCCACATTTAGCTACAACTACATTTTTCGTCTATTTTTTTGCGAAGAGCCATATCCCCCCCCCCTTCGTTAAAGAGAATAAACTATATTTAAATTTCATTTCCTGTGTATGAGTATTAAATATACGCATGTGAGGGCTAACATGATTCAACCGGGCGGTAAACAGTTCGAACTTTTACGTTGAGCACATGGGAGTTTTCCATAACTATCTGCATTACATAATATTTGGTTGTTTTTCCCCATATGGCCGGGTTAATCTCTCGGCCTGCTAAAACGAACAGTAACTTATTTGCCTCACTGTTTTATATACATTATTATTACTTAATACCTAAGTTACAATCGTCTAGAACTGCATAGTCAACAGTGTCTACAACCTACAAACGTCCATAGATTCCATAATGATGTTTAAATAGGTTGTTCGCAAGGTTTAAAACGCACCCCACGGTCGATTTTTATGTCCTTAAACTCCTCACAACATCTATTTTTATATAATCTGAAGGTTTATTCATATTAAGCGCAGTATTTTGGCTCACTGGACAGCAGAGGTCTTTATGTTTAATAGAACATTAACCTGCTCAACCTGTGGTTAGTCTAACGCGCTGTACTTTTCCGTTATATAACGCGTTACGTTGCATATTTTTCAAGCACGCGGTTGATTTCAGACCAAATACAACGTTCCGCATTTGTACGTGATGTTTACGTTTTACAGACCGCTTCTTGAATTTCGTTTTCTTTTGTTCGCAATTCATGACACAATTGAGTTGTTGTATACCTTGCATGAGATGTTGAGCGTTATCTCGTCCATGCTTAGCCTCTAGCATATTTATAAAACGTTAAAATACGCAAATACGTTACACATCGTGTATCCAATATATATATATATATATATTATATTGGCTGCTATGCTAGAATTTATTGAGGCCTATTGGTCTGCCTGAAACCCTGTTGTTCTTAGGTGAGGTTAAGTGGTCCCATCACATGGTTGAAACAAAGACTTTCCTAGAACCCAAGTCCCCCCCCACCCTCTTATAGATAGATACTGTATTGATCCCTGATGTGAAATTGTTTCTCTCTCTCTTTTGAAGTGCTTTTTGTTCCTTTTCGCTTTTTATTTCCTGGTTTTAGATCTATTGTGTTCTTTATTACAAGTCTGTTTTGGGTGTTTTATTACAGTGGAGTAACTTTTTGTAATATATTGAATCAGTGATGTTTGTATGTGGAACATTTTGGGAGTCTCATAGGGTCAGCCAATGACTAAGCTGATGTATTGCTTTTCATTCCATAGATTTATCATTGTCCTATGTCCCCTCCTTACCGGAAGAGCTGTTACGTAACACATTAACGCAATTGGCTTTTTTTTCAAGGTGAAGACCTTATAAAATTGATTTTTCTTTTGTATTTGCAACATATAAGCAGATCATATACGGTGCTTTTTGATAGAACACTTTGACCTTTAGCCATTTAGATACTGCAATAACTTTTTGTTTGTCCCTCATGTAGATCCTATAATTTATGTACATTTATTTCACGTATATGATATAGGCCAGCCTTTTTGTGTGGGCCGACACAGTTCTCAGCGTTCCAGCTGCATGAAATTGTTATTCTTGGGTCCCACATTTTTATTCTTGGGTCCCACGTTTTTATAGGTTGTCCCAGTGAATCTAAAGAGAACTGAAACACAAGAAGTGATTGCTTTGAGGCATTTAAATCAAGACTGTGTAATCCTGTTTTGCTCCGTTTTAATATTGACACACAGCTTTGAGTAACTTAATGTCAGTGTCCGTTTAAGGTATAAATCAAGGTCACCTGAACTGCTGTTTTTTGTTTTTACTCTAACTTTGGCTCCTAAGCCTCAAAGCTTTATTCTATTTAAAAATGAGGTCTCTATTTAAAAATCTCTACTAGTACAATTTCCACTCAAAACATTCCCCCATGGGGTGTTAAAACAAAAAGTAAAAGAAAGTACCAGCTACATACAAACACTGTCTGGAAACATCAACATAGTTGAAAGTCATGGTGATGTGTGGAGACTCTGGGTCATATGGCTTGGAGTAGGGCTGAACGATTAATTGCATTTGCGATTAAATCGTGATGTGATTTTCTAACCGCAAAGACTGCGGGGCTGGGGACAGTTTGATGCGACCCTGCTCGGAGCTGACCAGTACCATCTCAAAAACATTAAAAATGCATGGAAAATGCGTGGCACGCGGCTTTCTCCAAAAGTGCTCGGGACGTAAATTTGCTTTCATGGTGACTGCCTGCGAGTGAAGAGAGCGCGCCGCGACTGCACCTGTCTATTTAAGCGCGCTTCCCGTGCATCTGCATTTAAAATGATGAATTTGTACATTGACCTGTTGTACTATGGCCTCAGGCTCGACAGAACGTGGCACTGTGCAAACTTTATTGTAAAACAGGAATAGCACGTCAGTTGTGTGGGACTATTTTCGCTGTTTTGTGTGGATGATGCTGCGCAGTGTCAAGTATTGTGTAGGGTTTGCGTACCGAAACCCGGCGTCAATATGGCACCAGTACCTATATATATCCGGTATGTAACTGGACCGAATAAAAACGCAGATTTCGGTGCCACTTAAATGTTGACTGAACCGTCGATTGAGACATTTGCCCTCATTCACGTGGATGAGTCGGAAAGCTCTGATAATAGAAATTCAACACATCTTATATATTGGTTTAACGGGTAGCGAATGATCTGTGATCCACACCGATTGGAACGCGCATGACCCATGGATTCACCATAGTGAAAGACTGTTTTGATGCACACTCTCCCTCCCACCATCTCGGCGAGTTCAGAATTCATCAACCGCCGCATAAGGCAAGTTTTAAAGGGAAACTAACGTTATTATGACATGAACATGACGCGTCAAAATGTTGCACGCATTTAAAATCAATGAAGCGCGCGTGCCATGGAGCTGGTTCTTAACACAGTAACGCATTTAACAAGAAAGACAAGCGAGACACAGCAGTGAAAGTGCTAAAACCTTATAAGACCCGTCAGTCTCATCTCTAGACATCAGTCTGTCAAGCTTTATACTCTGACTGCATGTTTAGGCATATAATTATACTTATTCATTATACATACGTCTGTTTTTAAAATAATGCACATATAATGTAGCCTAGAAGGCTCTCTGTAAATGGACTTAATCTGTTGATATATTCAACGCATTTTCTGCCCATATTTAAAACAACTATGGTGAGAATTTAGTTGTAGCTGGGTAAACAAGGTAGACAGTAAACACTATAACATCTTTCAATGTCAGTGTTCATGCTCATTTCACATTCGCTTAAAACTTCAAAAACATTTTCACAACAAATTCACAATTAATTAATTAATAAATGTTTTTTTAATTTAATATATTGTTCTTTAATGTCATCCACCAGTGTTTTGTGGCTCTTTCTTAAAGTATCGATTTAGGCACCGGTACCGTTTTAAAAGTATCGATTTGGCACCGGTATCGAAAAAAAAAAAACGACACCCAACCCTAGTATTGTGTGTGCTAACAGTAATGCTGCCTCAAGGGGTCAAGCCTAGGGCTGGGCGATTAATCGAAAAGAAATCGAAACCGACATTAAGAAGCTCTAACCGACGTAATTTTTCAACGTCGGTTGTTTAGATTACTTTCCCTTTAATATCCATGTCAATGCGTGCCGCTATACCTCACTTTTTTCTTATCAGAGCAAAAAAGACTTGCATATTGATTTATTTTGGGCATACACATTATTATATGGGTAAGACAATATTAGAAACTGTAAGTTGTCTACTTTTACGTGTGTACGCTTACAATAACATCAAAGCGGCGTTATTTTGTAAAATAAAGAAAATAAACAGGGCGCGTTATCAGCCGTCTCCACTCCGCTCACATAAGTAATATCTGTAATGCGTCATTGATCCAAAACTCTGCAAATATTTATCACACAACCATGAAACGTATGTCTAAAGAAAGCTTAAAATGTCTACTTTTAAACGACCCGATTCAAATGGAAATCAAATATTCTGTGTTTATGTAATATGTGTGAAAGACAGGTACAGTTGATACGAGACATTCTTCCAGGTCTGCTCCCATTTAGTAATCACAAGACTTTTAGTCCAAAAATTTGCATATTGTGAGAAATATAGATATACTGAAACACGTTTACTTCATATGTCTTAAGACAGACTGATGAGTTTTTTAGCTCCGTTCAACTATTAAAAACTGTCTGTTTCTTTCACGTGACAGCTCTTATGACGGCAGGACTGGTGTCTCCAAGCAGGGTCCTAAAGTACACCATATTTCTCACAACACATGCAGACAGATGATTTGCTGATTTGTGTTGCGTTTGTTCTCCTGTCTTCAGTGGCAGAGGAAATGTTTCCAAAAAATAACACAAAGATTTCTTTTATTCAAAATGTTCAATAAATAACCATAAATACTTTATTTTCTTTATCTGAAAATATCATGAGATAAGAAATGTTTCATTAGAAAAAATACCCCACCTTTAGTTGGGCACATTTACACTACAAACCTTTTTGATTTTAGGCCAAATCGCCCAGCCCTAGGCAAGACTATTAATGTCATGCAGCACTTACACAATAATAAAAGACAATATATAAGATAATAAATATTTATAGTTTATATTTTTACTTATTTATTTAAAGATTGTCTAGTAAGTTAACAGACAGACAGTGTTGAAGTGCAATCAACATGTTTATCGTTTATTACAGTGACTCTGCATTATCAAATTACTGAGTGTGGTAAAGCCACAGTTTTGTTTTATATTTATGTAATCTGCACTTTAGTTTCTGTGATTAATGACTTTCATGTTTCACCAAGCTTATTTGTCAGTGCTTTATGTCATGACAATTATTACATGTTTACATGGCTAGAAATTTATGTGTGTTCATTTAGATATTGTTGAAAAAAAGTATACTTTTCAAAGGGGTGTACTCATTTACGCAGAGCACATACATAGATGTCAAAACTGTGTATTGAAATGATACCCTGATAGAATATCATATTTTGTCATGGACAACTCACCCTATTAATTGTTTAGTTAAAAATGAAACGAAATGCAACCAAGATCTGGAAGTGTCACAATTTTGTTCTTTATTTGCAAAAGAGTCAAAGAACAGAATATGTAAAAGTGCAAACTATGTTTAGATGAGTATACATTGCAATATTAACACAAATATAAAACTTTCAAAAAAGCTAGTAACAATAAAAGGTAAAACAAAAAATAAAACTATAAAGCCAATAAAGTGCAAAAGATCGTGCACAGTGTTTATAAAGTGTGAAGTTCTTCATGTCTTTTGCTGACACTCTTCCAAACCGACGTTAGAGGAAATCTCTCTCCAAGAATTCGCCGCCATCTGACAGTCTTTATAGTCTGCCGAAGAGGAGTGATACAGATGCGTGCATTACCGAACCACTTCAATCAGACGCTCAGTACTTGGTCGATGTCGATGCTCGCCATGTTGTTCTTTTGTGGACTCTGAACTTGCCGGAAGAAGACGCCAGAAATGCGTAGAAAGAAGTACGATGCTGCCAAACCGACCAATCACAGCGCTTGCGGTCCGCGTAGGGTCTGCGTTGAGTTGACGCGTTGTTACATTTTTGGAGAGGTGCGCATCAGGCTACGGCGTAGGGTACTCACAGGGTACGCGGCTCTGCGTAGGCTACTGCGTAGGTCCTACGCAGAATCATAAATTGGCCTTAAGGCTGGCCTATAGTTTATGGTTAATAGGGGTGTAACGATACACTACTTTGCCGATTCAATACTGTCCCGATACTTGTGTGCCGATTCAATATATATTGCGATTATTGAGTATTGTGATTATATAACTATTGCGAGTCGATATTACAATTTATTGTGATTTTTTTGTAAGACTAGGAAAATATTTGATCATACCATTGAAGAGACTGTATATCCGGGCTATTCAATTGGCGGCCCGCGGGCCGAACCCAGCCCTCGATGTAATTTGTTCCGGCCCTTCAAGTAGCATAGTGTGAAAAAGAATCTCTAGAATAAATTTAGTTCAGTTGGGAACGGACCCTACAGTACTGAAGTGACGCGCGCCTGTTCCATTCAGCACGAGCTGCAGCAACACCAAGCAGGAGTCACGTGACGTTAGGCGAGTAGCGCGACTCGCAAGCGGTTCACGCGGTGAACAGGACGCAAATATATTACTATTGTATAGTGAAGGACAGAAAATGCAGAAAAATTAAAACACAAAAAACGGAATTTGGGAAAAAAATCAAACGGATTTCTTATTGTTGTTGTGTCATCCCTCATATTGCAAGCCATATCTCTCCGGCCCCTCATTTGGGATGCTTTTCATGAACTGGCCCTCAAGACAAACTAATTGAATAGCCCTGCTGTATATTATGAGTCATATTAACAAAAACAATGCATCGCATCTTTCTGAACTTTTATTTCAGGAGCATACACATACACAGTGTATATTTTAAAGTACCTTGAACCATGAAACTCAGTGTATGGCAGAGTTTGCATACCGTTTTAGTCATGTCTAGCGCTGCTTTTCCCGAGAAAGTGTAAAATCCAAAGTGTTTCCACACTTGGAATTTGAAACGTGAAGGTGCCGAAATAATTTCCGAGCTTGATCCGCTGACTCGGCCATGATTTTTGCGTCCTCGCGCCATCTTAAAACGGATACGACGTCGTCTAATACAGATACAAACATAATGCTTTACGCCCTCTGTTGGAATAAAAGTGGTAACTCCACCACCGCTTAGAAGTAAAATAAAAAAGAAATCGATTCTGAGATAAACCAATCGACTTTTAAATTGTTTTAAAAAGAATTGCGATAGTTAGGTGAATCGATTTTTCCCAACACCCCTAATGGTTAATCTGTCTAATGTTGTGTTGGTTTCCATGATTTATTGATTCTTTATTAAATAACACAGAAGGTTAGGTGCTTAAAAAACGCATATTAAATTGCAATCGCAATATTGTTAAGAAAAATGGCAATAGGATTATTTTTCAAAATCGTTCGGTCCTAGCTTGGAGCAGAGAAAGAAATCTGTTAGGTTGTTAGACAGGACCACCTGTTTGATGTGTTTGGGAAAGTAACCTGCCACTGTATTCTCTATTCATTAAGCCTAGGTTCTTTTTTAGGAGTGACTGTTTTCCAGACAATAGCTTTACTTTTGTGAGCAGGGTTATTCACTTTAAGCCTTACTTAATAAAATGTTTTTTTTCAGCCTTTAAGGGCTTCTGTAAGTAAATTCACCCAGATGTGAATACTTCCATACCATATGGAAGAAATCAAAGCTTTCCAGTTTCCATGAGAATGTTGAGTTGCCCTTGTACCTCTGAAGTTGAAAATTCCTTGTTGTTGATTTTTTTTGTAGATTGCGGTCTTCTAAAGAGAATGAGGTAGCTGAATAATTGCAGTACAAATAACTAGTGACCTGTGCTGTTGTGTTTATCAGACCAGGTGTGCGAGTGTTGTTGATCACAGACAGTTGGGTAAGGTTCAGTTGAAACTAGAATTTAAAGTTCATTTACCTTCCTTTTGGCCTAAAGCACATAAAACATCTTTCTCACACACCCACATTTACACATTTAGAAGCGGACTTGTCATGGCCTTATTATCTGGCCAGTGCGAGATCTTTGAACAGGTCACATTAACCTGAAATCTTTTGATTTAAATGGGTCTGCGGGTTAATATTATATTGATTGATCAAATCAAATCCCTTTTATTGTCACTCAACCATATACACAAGTGCAACAGTAGGTGAAAAACTTGGGTACAGTTCCGGCCAACATGGCAGTATGACAGATATGAGACAGAATTGTTACAAAAAATTACAATAGACATTCTCCTGTACACATTCACACAATAAACATTTCTGTTCAAGTGTTTAACCATAGTATAACGAATGACACATAATTTACATATAATTACACAGCAGCAAATGTACACATAATGTGCGTATTGTTCAGTGATTGGTACGTATTGTGGTATTACAGTAAGACGGTATATAAGCTTGTCTGACTGTGTTACAGTTCTTATTGGTTTTGCATGCTAGTGGGGGATAAAGCGCGGTGCTGATGAGTATCCAATCCAGTTTGCCTTTAATCATAATTTCTGCCTGTATTGTGGCAATTCCAGTCCAGTGTTTTTTTAATTTAAACCGAAATAAACCTCAGGAATGGCATTAAGTCAATGTTAAAGACTGAGAGAATGCCAAGACGCATGAAAGTTGTGAAAAATCAGGTATAGCGATGTAGGGCTGTCACGATAAACCGACGATAAATATCACGTGGTTTATGCACAGCTTTTGAGTGAAGTACGGGAAAATGCTACTGCATCTGAAAGCCAGAGGGCGCTCTCGTGCGGAAACTCCAAATACGCACTGCAGAAGAAGACGATAACACATTCTAGAATCTAGGAAATGCCAATGGACATCTTTTTAACACTGTTACTCAAGCCTCAGGTATTTTTATGATAAAGTATATTTATAATGATCATGTTTGACTGGTGTTGCTTTTTCAAATGCACATTACAAGCGACTCAAACTCGCGCTGCTTTTAGATCAAGCAGCATTTCCTACTGATTCCAGAGACATGCTTCGGACAAGCTACGCATTAAAAAAAATATCGACACATTGCATATCGAAGCCAGCATGATTACAATAGGATTTAGTGGTATCGCGATAAATTACCGTGCAGCCCTATATAGGTTTGGGTACCAGACTCTGTACTTTTAAGGGCACCGACCAAATTACGTCGGTACTACAGAGTATCGATTCACATTAAATCACTCGGTGCCAAATTTCGGTACCTGAGAACGCATCGGGTGCTGCGCGAGAGCAGGTATGTTAAAGAGAAAGAGAGCAAGAGAAAGAGAGAGAGAGCGAGATCATTTTACTTCACGCAAAGCGAAACTAAAACCGCATCTAAAGTAGGGCTGTGCAAAAATATCGATGCATGTAACTATCGCAATATATATTTTTTCAATAGTGTATCGATAGTGATACCTCTATCGATAATTTTTTAAAAATCATGTCATATACATTCGGCCAAAAGTAAGTGGAAGCGAGCATGGCGAAAAATATAAGAACGCTTGGAGCTCTCAGAGTTGATGTGTGGGTGTGCTTTGGTTTTCAAAATAAGTAATGGAGTAATGAGTTATATAAAATAATGCTGTTTATAAGCTTCGCAAGTAATGACATAAAATCACTTGGCTACTGCAGTGCATTAGACAAAAAGTTTATTAAGAAAAGTAACAATGACATGTATTGTGCATTCACGGATGTGACACCAGCACATTTACAGCACGATTTTATACTGCCCATGTTCAGTGTTTTAACTGTAATGCACCACAACAGCCAATTGACTTGCGTGAGCCACCTTATTCCCCTGTGCTACCCACTTGAGGGGCGCAATCCACAGTTTGAGAACCCAAACCTCTGATCTAAAGGTCCATGCATCGCACATCATGGCCACTCTGCAGAGTTAAGGGATGTTTTTACACTTATCCTTACAGAAAATCCCCGGTGGTGCACAGCATTTTGTATTTCTAGCTCTACTTTTTACATTTTCTATTTAAAGTATTGCTATATATCGCAAATGTGTATCGTATCGAAATACATAGCAATATATTGTATCGTGACCCATCTATCGTGATATGTATCGTATCGGGAGGCACTTGCCAATACACAGCCCTAATCTAAAGCAGGCTGTCCTAATCAACGTACAAAATGAAAATAAACACTCGACTCTACACATGGTATCATATTTATATTATTTATTTCACTTGTTCTTGTTTAGAAAATTAAGCATACACTCGCGTTAAGTAAATGCGCGCTCAGACGCAGCCGGCACGCACACACATACATAACACTGCGCTGAACATTATAAGTTTAAGGTGCTTTGTGTTTTCTGTCCACCAATGAATAAAATCATCTCATGAAACCACGAAACAAAGTTATTAGTGACAGATTAGAGCAGTCGATGGAAAGAGGTGAGTGAGGCCAGCTGTCCCAAGGTGCAGTTTAAAGCTGTGAACAGCGCCGCAGGAGCCTGATGCACGTTTACATTATGTATTATTGTATGATCAACATTATATGTACAGGTGCTGGTCATATAATTAGAATATCATCAAAAAGTTGATTTATTTCACTAATTCTTGAAACTTGTATATTATATTCATTCATTACACACAGACTGATATATTTCAAATGTTTATTTCTTTTAATTTGATGATTATAACTGACAACTAATGAAAATCCCAAATTCAGTATCTCAGAAAATTAGAATATTACTTAAGACCAATACAAAGAAAGGATTTTTAGAAATCTTGGCCAACTGAAAAGTATGAACATGAAAAGTATGAGCATGTACAGCACTCAATACTTAGTTGGGGCTCCTTTTGCCTGAATTACTGCAGCAATGCGGCGTGGCATGGAGTCGATCAGTCTGTGGCACTGCTCAGGTGTTATGAGAGCCCAGGTTGCTCTGATAGTGGCCTTCAGCTCTTCTGCATTGTTGGGTCTGGCATATCGCATCTTCCTCTTCACAATACCCCATAGATTTTCTATGGGGTTAAGGTCAGGCGAGTTTGCTGGCCAATTAAGAACAGGGATACCATGGTCCTTAAACCAGGTACTGGTAGCTTTGGCACTGTGTGCAGGTGCCAAGTCCTGTTGGAAAATGAAATCTGCATCTCCATAAAGTTGGTCAGCAGCAGGAAGCATCAGAAGCGTCTCGCCTGGGCTAAAGACAAAAAGGACTGGACTGCTGCTGAGTGGTCCAAAGTTATGTTCTCTGATGAAAGTAAATTTTGCATTTCCTTTGGAAATCAGGGTCCCAGAGTCTGGAGGAAGAGAGGAGAGGCACAGAATCCACGTTGCTTGAGGTCCAGTGTAAAGTTTCCACAGTCAGTGATGGTTTGGGGTGCCATGTCATCTGCTGGTGTTGGTCCACTGTGTTTTCTGAGGTCCAAGGTCAACGCAGCCGTATACCAGGAAGTTTTAGAGCACTTCATGCTTCCTGCTGCTGACCAACTTTATGGAGATGCAGATTTCATTTTCCAACAGGACTTGGCACCTGCACACAGTGCCAAAGCTACCAGTACCTGGTTTAAGGACCATGGTATCCCTGTTCTTAATTGGCCAGCAAACTCGCCTGACCTTAACCCCATAGAAAATCTATGGGGTATTGTGAAGAGGAAGATGCGATATGCCAGACCCAACAATGCAGAAGAGCTGAAGGCCACTATCAGAGCAACCTGGGCTCTCATAACACCTGAGCAGTGCCACAGACTGATCGACTCCATGCCACGCCGCATTGCTGCAGTAATTCAGGCAAAAGGAGCCCCAACTAAGTATTGAGTGCTGTACATGCTCATACTTTTCATGTTCATACTTTTCAGTTGGCCAAGATTTCTAAAAATCCTTTCTTTGTATTGGTCTTAAGTAATATTCTAATTTTCTGAGATCTGAATTTGGGATTTTCATTAGTTGTCAGTTATAATCATCAAATTAAAAGAAATAAACATTTGAAATATATCAGTCTGTGTGTAATGAATGAATATAATATACAAGTTTACTTTTGAAGAATTAGTGAAATAAATCAACTTTTTGATGATATTCTAATTATATGACCAGCACCCTGTATATGTGTGACCAGCACGTGCGGTGATATAATATTGTATGATCAAGATTATATATATATATATGTAATTCTTTCAGTATCTCTGTTAAAAATGTATATTACAAATCAATCTGTTATTTTCAGTAATGATGCTGTTAAAAATATTTTTGTAGACTTTTCAAGTTTTGTTTTTCTATATTATCTAATGGTCTGTTAATGGTGGAGGCCTCATGGTTTGCGTAAATTATCACACTGCATAAATAAATGATTGTCAAACAAATTTAACAAAATGTTGAAATTGAGAGGTTTGGACTTTCTTTCCATTTAAATAAATGTTTTTTATTACACAGAGAGTAAAGTACCGAAAAAAGGTACTGTTTGGTACCAGTACCGAATTCCAGGTACTGTATTGGTACCAATATCGGCTAAAAAGTGAACGGTACTCAACCCTAGCCCTATAGCGATGTAACGATTACCGGTTTTATGATAAACCATGATAAAAACAGCCAACGGTTAGTAATGTCATGTCATATTTTAGGTATCATTAAACCGTACCAACTTATCATTACTAACGGTAACTACTGTCCAGTGTCAGCGAAAGTTAGCAAAAGCAAAACCGATGCAATATGACACGTGTGTTTCGTTCATTTATGTCAGGATGCAAAATAAACAATGATGATTTTAAAGCTCTGTCCAACTCCTTACCATTTCTTTGGCGATCACACTTATGACTGCATGTGTCTCCTGGGTCCTAAAGTACTCTGTATTACACTCCACACATGCAGACAGATGATTTTCTGATTTGTGTTGTTTAAATGAATGTCTGATTTACGTATGTTTTTTTTAACCTGAACATGAGAAACCTTTACGGCCCCATTGTGCTAGGATTAATATTAATGTTATTTATTTGATGTTTATGACAACAAAAGGTGCTTTTAACAAGTCACATCAATATAAAACTTGGTATCAGTACTTATTGGTCATTCCCAGCACATTTGAACAAAACCGTGATAATACTGATAACCATGATCATTTGTTTCACTGTAATCATGATGTGAAAATGTCATACAGTTACATCTCTAATCAGGCACATTCCATTTAATTTATTTTTGATCTGATTCTAAAATGCATGTAAAACAGTAGTATTGTGTTGTTTAAACAGCAATATTAACTTGCTTTCTTTACAGTATTCGAAATATGCAAACTTTACATCTTTTTGTTATTTTGGCCGGTGTGTGCCGTTTTATTTGCCTGAAAATAAATGCAAACAAAGTTTTAATTTTGAATTTGGTAGAACTGTTGTCACCAATTTACAGAATGAAACAAAAATGTTCCTTTTACTTAAAGGCGGGGTAACCGATTTCCGAATTATGCTTTAGACAACTGAGTCGGGCCGAGTACCAAAACAACCTTGTAGCCAATCAGCAGTAAGGTGCACAGGATGGACATTAGCCGAGCCGAGCGCTGACGAAAGCGAAAGATGGGGGTAGGGGTAGGGCTGTCACGATTATGAAATTTGGCTGACGATTAATTGTCTAATAAATCATTGCGATTATGACGATTAATTGTCTGTTTTAGAGCTTTGACTTTTAATTCTCAAACATTTTTTATTCAGCTTTGAAACAACCATATTGTTCTGAATATAAAGACTATGTTCTTTTTCTTGGAAATACATCGGAAAAAATTGGGTCATCATACTGAAGGTTTAGGCTTTTACCTGTCAATAATACAACCACCAAATACTTGTAAACGAAGTAAATTGATCAGGAGTGAATTGAAGCCACCATTAAAATGCTATCAGTCATAGAAAAGCTTCTAGTCTGTTTTTTTCTCACTTGCAAGACTAGAAAAAAAGTTTACTTCTATGTTAATGAGATTTTGGTAGACTGGTTTTCACACTGAAATAATATTAAATTGTACTGCAGGTTATTTTTATGATATATGCTTTAGTTTTTTTTAAGTGATTGTGTTGTGGTGGTACATTTTACAAGTATTACCATGCTTTAGTTACAATATATATAATAAAATATGCAATATGCAGATGCACTACAGCTCCCCCTAGTGTCTTCTGTAGAGATGTGCGATAATTGCGATGATCTGAAACCATCGCGATGAGGTCAAACAATCGCGATGAGACGATTATTTAATAATCGTGACAGCCCTAGGTAGGGGTGTGTTTGTTTTTGGTGATTTGAACATCAACAATGGCTAAGAGAAATCGGACACACCGCCTTTAAACCTGTAAGTAGTAAATCCAGAAAAATACTGAATAATGAAAATAATTTATAGTGATTTCTAGTTTTTGTGAGGCTGTAGATTAACAGGGTTGTGCTTTATTGGCCAGATTTTTGCTTGGATTTTCATTTTGTGATTCTACATATTTAGTCATAGTTCTGCATTGTTGGCTTCTTATAAATTAATTTATTTAGCTGACAATTTTATTCAGAGCGAAATTAACTCTGTGCTTCAGGAGGAGACCATAAAATTACACATTTTGCAACATAAAAATCCCATGTTGACTAGAAAAGTTCAAGCAAGTGCTAAGATGACAGGACATTCTTTAAGTAATCCTCATGTCTCTTTTTAAGACAGCACTGTGTGTTGCATATACTACATGTAAACAAACATGTTAAAGTTATAGGCTGTGCTGAGGTCAGTGTTTGTAATGCTTTGGAGGGTGGGTAAGTGTAATTACACACCTGCTTTGCTCAGGATAAAACATTATCCTGGGAAAATAAGAGTCACTGGTTGGCTGTGACATGCTCACCATGCCTAAGAATAGTTTTGCTCTATAAATGAGTGTCCAAATGCAAATTTCAGTTTTGAGTGTGGTGGACACCAGGGAAACGTTTCTTCCTCCCTCTAATGCTGGGAAATCATTGAAATAGTTGTTAATGACCTTTACACTTTTTAACAAGTGTGAGAGAGGGCGGTTATCACAGTCAATGAAGCAGATCATTTGAAAGCTTCCTTTGTGATGGGTCATTGTTTGAGGCCAAATATTACAGCCACAGTGGTTAAAAACAGACAAGGAATTTTATTTATTTGGGTAATGTATTAAAATGTCTGTTATAAGCGTGTGCTTGACTCATTTGTGTCATTCCAATTCTGTTTGACTGTGTCTTCTGCAGAACACAAAGGAAGATATTTTGAAGAATGTTGGTAACCAAACAACACTGGCCTCCATTGACTTCCATTGTATGGACACAAAACCACAAACACATTTCTCAAAATATTGTCTTTTGTGTTCCACAGAAGAAAGAGTAACAAATAGACTTGATGATGATGATAGAATTTTGTTTTCATGGTGACCCTTTGAAAGATCTGTTGAATGAATATAGTCTGAACATATTTGTGGAGTTATTGGTCAGTTGCTATTTTACTAGAAATGTTTGAATAAACAACAAAGTTAAACAATCTGATTGATGTTTTAGATTGTGTTTTCTCTTTTTTTTTCCACTGAGCATGTTGCTACATTTCCATATGAGCTAATACTGCTGCTTGGTGTCATTTCAAGTATCTTTTGATATCTTCCGCAATTATATGCTTTATTAATCGCTAAATTATATCATGAGACATACATAGTATGTCATAGAGATGTAACTGTGTGAACATTTCAGATGTTCAGGTTATAGTGAACAACATTATCACGGTTCTATTAACATGTTCTGGAAATGTCAAAAGTAATTGTAAACCAAATTTAATATTGAGTTTACCTGTAAATGTACTTTTGTTTGATTTACATCATATAAATAACATATTAGTCATGGCACATTGGGGGGAATGAGGTAAACGTTTCCTAGTTCAGATCAAACAACCTTAACCTTATATTTTCATGTAAACACAATTCAGAAAATCATCTGTCTGTGTGTGTTGTGAGAAACTGGGTGTACCTTAGGACCCAGGAGAAAGCGGCATGACATCTGCGCTCATAACAGCACTCATAGCAGAAGAAACAAGCTGAACGGAGTTTCAAACTCATCAGATCACATCATTTAATGAAAAATGAATAGAAATTATTAGAAATATGAAGTAAACGTGTGTCAGTATGTCTAAATTTCCACAAATGTGCACATTTTTGGATTAAAGTCCTAATTAGTGAAGCACTGTCATCACAAACTTACAGGAGCAGACGTGAATAAATAGGTATGTCTCACGTTATTTTGTTCCGAATGTCAATACTCCTGACTCCAGATTTACTCTCCTGACATAAATGAACAAAACCCACATTTCACGTTGCATCTACGTTGTACTCTTGATAACTTTGTTTGATGCTGAACAGGGTTTTTCAAGCCGTAACACTGGTACGGTTTAATGGTAATTAAAATATGATGCGGTAAGACAAACCGTTGGACGTTATTATCACGGTAAACCATTAAACCGGTAATCGTTACATCCCTAGTGTGTCACTGCACAGGAAGTCTTTCTACTCTCTTTTCTATTTAATCTAAGCCTACAAACTTAATTATGGGAAACAAAAAACAATTATGGCCCCTTTTGCAAGATAAGGATTTTTACACTCTCACCTATTGTTCTGCTTGAGAATCACTTAGGTCACATCTAGTGACAAGCGGGTCGGGTTTCTTCCAATCCGCGGGTCCCGCTTTTAAGAAATTATTTGGCCCCCACAGCACCACTGTATCTATTCTTACAACCCACCCCGCACCCATTACCATTAAAAAGACATACCAGGCATTGTAATGTAAATGAAAACGGACTTAATTTCAGCCTAAAAGTGCTTGGAAACAGCCATTAGATTACATTGCCCAGTAAACTGGCAACAACATACGCGTATGAACCATAGAAACTTGCACTTCACATAGCCGATACTGCTGTTGTCTCCTGCTGCAACTATTTCTGAGAACCGATCCCAAACATTAGATTTAGCAGCTTGACCTTCTTTTCTTTTAATGATGTAAATTCCCGACCATAATTTCTCCCACACCTCGTCTTCCATCTTCACTTTTATTTCTCCGTTTGTTTTGTTGTTGTGGCCGGCGGGAGCTGCTTGGTGCTTTCGTGACTTGTTTGTTTTGGGGACATCACGCAAGTTACGTTGCTACGTAGGCCTACATATTGTAAGTAACCTTATCAAAGAACCTAATAAAGTATGAAAATATATATTCCCAAATATTTAATCTAGTCTATAGGGAATTGCACGCAACATACATGTTTTTTTATTTTGTTTTTAATGACCCGCTGCGCAAATAGTGACAATTTCTTTACCTGCCCCAACCCGACCCGCGGGGCCCGCAGGTTATGAGACGACCCACATCCACACGAAGCCAGAGCTTTCTCTATCTGATCTTTTTTTCCTTTTCATGGCGTCGTCTCAAGACATATCTGTGTACACACAAACCCGCTAAACCGACTCAAAATGATGTAGTATACACGCCAAATCAGTATGTGGTGCTGTAATTATGCCACAGAAATGCACTAAAAACGAAGAAGATTTGGAGCATGCGCATAAACTTTACACGCTGGGATGATGACATCATCAGTTCAAAATATATACGGATAGGCTGTAGACACAAAAACGCAAGGGTGGCGTTTTCAGATTTATCCACTCTGGGACACGGTTTAAAAAAATAGCAGTTTCAGGCAGACGTTGCGCTAGACTTTTCATTGGCTGTCATTTTGATGGAAACGCTCGTAAAAAATCTATTTTTACATGTCACTGGTGAAAGGTGATATTACGTGCTAATTAGCATGTTTGTGACATCATTGCGATGTAACATTACACGTTCTTTAAACTTACTGTATTTTAATGCCCAATGAAGCTGACATCATTTACATATTTAATGTTTCTGTTGTCATTTATGTCATTGACATAAAATACTAATTACAGACGAATGTTCACATGTCCAGTCAATAACAATGATAGGTTCTTGTACTGTACACGCTGTTTTGTAATCATTCATTCATTCACTTACAAGTACCTACAAGTAAGCTGCTGTTAGGTCATGAACGGAGAAGACGCAGAGAGACATTTTTCCACTCACTGAAAGTTTAGGTTTATCCAAAATGACGCTAGTCCCTATCGCTCTCTGAAGGAAAAAAGTCTGTAAATACCGCAACACTTGTTTTTGCGCGCCTGTGTGTATGAGAGCACGCGACGAGAGGGTCTGATTACATGCAATCGGAAAGCGTAAACTGTTATTTATACGCAGATTGATGAGACCAGGTTGCATGGCAGATGCATGCTTTGCAGAATCGGATTCACAAACAACGTTAGAGATCACTGTGTTATTATAAAAAGTGCAATAAGATTTTCAGTTAGTTTTGAAACTATGGGGAAACAAATTAGACGGTGGTGGGCTGTCATAATCGCCTTGTTTATACACGCCACTGGCTCTGCACCGCGAGTCTCCGCTGATCCCGCGTGGGTTTTCCTGAATGGACGAGGCGTTTATGAGTAATGAATAGGAAACGTACGCATCCCTATGATCACGTTCTTATGAAAGGAAATGATTGGATGCTTCCAACTCGATAAAAAGGGGAATTACAAACTGCCCTCATTGTAATGCGTCAAAATGACGGACGGCCTTCAGATTTCCCCGTCACTAGTATAAAAAATCTGTAAACGATGGAGAATTTTCGGTTAACGCGACCTCTGGTTTCAGGCTCCCAAAACAGCAGATCTGTGTGGACGAATCGCAGATACGATGCAAAATCTTTATACAGCTTTTAGGGCTGGGCAATATTGACCAAAATTCATATCTCTGTATTTTTTTGATGAAAAAAACTGTGTTTGAGTGTGTTGGAGTGCCACTAGATGTGTTCGGATGCAAAACCTTTGAATCAAATGGTTACATAGACACCAGCTTCTGCATTTGTTTTGCATCTCTATTAGTTGCCATGATTTAGAGGTGTTATAGGGCTGCACGATTAGTCGCAACTCCCATTCAAATCGTACTTAAATCGATGTGGCTATCGCAAAGGCTGCAATTATGTTTTATGCGCAGCTTGTTCGTGAAGCACAGCTCTGTGATCAATGGGAAATGCTGCTCCATCTGAAAGCACTGCACATTTGAGTAACTTAAAACATGCATTTAAAAAAACAACACCCGTCAAACATCATCATTATAAATATACTTTATTATCATGAAAATACCTGAGGAGACTTGAAAAACCATGTTAGAAAGATGCCAGATGCAGATAGGAAGGTTATACATGTGGTACTTCTTCTTTGGAGCATTGGAGTTTTTGCTCGAGAGCGCCCTCTGGCTTTCAGATGCAGCTGCATTTAACCGCACTTCACTGACAAGCTGCGCATATAACATCGCAGCCAAATCGCATGTGGTTTCTTTTCGATTAATCGTGCAGCCCTAGTGTTATACTAGATGAACACTTTGCATTTATTAGTGGTGTAAAAACAAGTAAATTACTAATAATTCACACACAATATGCACTCAAATAGGACTGGTGTTCATGCTAATGTCTGATTCTTAATCCAAAATTGAATTGTTGGCTTTTGTTTGCTAAAGCTAACCTGGGCTCTATTTGTTTCCTGTATTTCTCATAGGCTGCCCTCTGGCTCAGCGGTAGGTGGGTGGTGTGGAGCTGGCCTCAGCACCGGGAGAGGCCCCCTCGCCCGCCCCCTCCCAGTGCTGCATGGCTGCAATGGCGCCCGCTCTGACCGACGCGCCGGCCGAAGCTCACCGCATACGCTTCAAACTGGCTCCGCCCTCATCCACCCTCTCCCCAAGCGGCGTGGAGGGAAGCGGTACCGGCAGCCACATTCTCGTGTCCAGTAACGGCGCTGTGAAGCGCAAGGCCTCAGAGGAGCGTCCCACTCGTGGGGCTGGTCCCTGTAAGCCCCTTGTGACCTCGTATCACTGTTCAGATGTGACCCCTGTGTCCTCTGCTAAAGAGTCATCCCTCAAGCTGCAAGGCGTTCTACTGCAGAAGCACGGCATCCTGCCCAGCCTCATACCGCGAAAGCACCAGGCTTTGGAGATCTCTGAGGAGCAGCTAAAGAGCATCATGAGTGCCGGAGGAGGGGGCGGAGCATGCGGGCCACCTTCCATCCAAGGCACCACTGTCAACGGTATGGCAAAGAAAGTGACTAAATCGGGCCCTGACCGAGACAACAGTGTTACCTTAAACGGTGGCCAACGCGGTGTTGAGCAGAATTTATCAAACCAGACTCAAGTTGTCAATTCTACTGGGGGCTTGACCAGGAAAGGTCCTCTTAGAGACGTTTCCGAGCAGCACCAGCCATCAACAGGTGTATCCCAGAACTGTCCCAGCAATGGAGAACCTCCTGCGACTTCTCCACCCTCCGTTGCACCCGTCAACCTCATAGAGGACAAAACTTCAGACTGTCCGCCAATAAGCTGCGAGGATGTGTCAATCCTCACGCTTCCTACTCAGCAAGATCCTTTGGGTGGCCTGGGGGTGGAGCTCTGTGACCGGACTCAGCACAGCCAGAGTAGACAGGGCGAGATCGAGGCGAGGCTGAGGCGGCTTCGCAAGCGGCTTCAGGTGGTACAGGCCAAACAGGTGGAGCGCCACGTGCAGCACCAGTTGGGCGGACTCCTCGAGAGCACGCTCGGTGCTCTGGATGCCAGACGGCCTAGGGGGCGTCATGGTGACGATGCCCTCACTCCTCAGGAGAGGGATGGACTGGGACGCTTCCTGAAAGGAGGCTCCATGCCAGCCGAGTTGGAACGACTGTCTCTGAGTTGCACCACCAACCTGCGATCTGCTGAAAGCGCTTTTGATTCCGATGCCACGGAAAGCAGCTCTGGTGGAGAAACTGATGTGGAGGAAGATGAACTGGTTCGGGTTGACATCGAACAGCGGCACATTCCTTTGTAAGTGTAGTCCTTGGGTTGTTATCTGTTCTTAGGCTGTTGTATTTTGGAGTAATGCAGAAGATGATGTTTGATGTAAGGAGTACATCCTTGTCCTTTAAAGATTTGTGTTCACCTGCTGAGAATTGGCAGGGACAATTGATATATGGGTTGCAATCCAGTAGTATTGCTATTCTTCACGTTTGAATTGCAGTCAAAGAGGAATAGTCAAGTGCACGTTGACCTAACAGTATGTTTAGTCACAGACTTTAAATCTTTGACTTACACATTTTTCACATTTAAAATGAAATGTTTACATGGCCAAGATCAGTGTTTATCTCAAAGGCTTAAGCTCTGTTTGTTCTCAGTGTAGATTTGCTTCATACAGCAAAATGTTATGTTGGCGTTACTGTGGGATTGTTTTGTAATGTGGGAATTTGCTTGATAATGAAGGTGTGCCATGTGTTGTCAAGGACAAATGACCATACTCTCTCCCACATATAACACACTGAGTCAAATGATCTTTTATAGAGCGTTCCCATCAAACGCGACTTGCGCAAATAAATCGCGCTATTCACACATAGTTGGACGCTTGAACATTTTGAGTTTACTCACTTCATTCGCGCGTGAAATTTACTTCACAACAGACGCGAATTCGCGTCATGGGAGGGGCTTCTGCCAGGCGGCTCCAGTCTCGTGTGTATGTATATATATATATATATGTATGTGTGTGTATATATATATATATGTGTGTGTATATATATGTGTGTGTGTATATATATGTGTGTATATATATATATATGTGTGTGTGTATATATATATATATATATATATATAGCTCAAATTGAGTAAAGATCGTTTTTTACAACTTACCAGATTGTCCGACCTCCTCACTCACTTTCTTCCAAGCAAGATCCTTTTTATTCCTGTTTCGATAAAAGTAAGATGTATCGTACAGCTCTGGGTATCCACATACAGCGGTGATGATTTTGTCCTCCATTGTTGTTTCGGATTTCTGCTTCCGCTCACTACGTCATAATCACGTCACTACTAGAGCAAGCTCCTGATTGGTTAAAGCGGCGTGAATATTCGCCAAAGTTCAGATTTCGTGCGTCAATCGCCCGAAACGCTCAATTTGCGGCACAGGATGTCCTATCGCGTCTTTGCATTGACTTAACATGTAAATCACTCGCGCTTAACGCTTCATTCACATTTGGTGGGAATGCAGCGTCAGTGTGGCAGTGAGTCACTTCCTTAAATCTGCACACACACCCTTTCTCAGTCTTTCTGAGCTCTGTAGAGCCTGTTTATACCCATCCTAACCTTTGGGTAAGAGCACAGATAAAAGGCAAAGATTGTATGTTTGTGTTTGTTTGTTTAAGTTTTTGTTAATTTAAGTTATATATATTAAGTTTATATTTGTTCCAGCTAGATTTTCTTACAGGTTTGCTAGCATTTGCATTATTTTCTAAAGCCCAGTGCCGAAACCCAATGAATTGAAATATCATAAAATGATATCAGTCACGACAGTAAGACTTTACTTTCTAATTTGTATACAACTTTCATCTATTATTCAGTTACATATTGCTTAATTTACATCAAATGTTGGCTCATTTGCAACATGTCTTTAGCCCCAGAATCGCTCATCCTGTTTTGCTGCATCATTGTAGTTGGAAAGTGTCTCAGCGGTCCAGTGGGTCAGAAATGTAGTGTTTGTATCAAGCAGGCTAACATCGCTCCATGAGGGAATAACCTACATTCAGCATTCAGTCAGTCACATGACTGTTGCGCAAGGACAAATAGGCTTATTTGCAGATTATGCTAGCATAGTGAACAAGCATGTTGACATAAGGATGCATAGCTTATATTTAAGCATTTATGTTTTTCAACTTCACTGTTTGCCCTCCATACGTCCTTTAAAGGAACACTTCACCCAAAAATGAAACTTCTATCTTCATTTACTTAACCTCAAGTTGTTCCAAATCTGTATAAATTTCTGTATAAAAAGAGATATTTGGAAGAATGCTTTTTACCAAACATTTCTTGGCCAACATTGGCTTCAATAGTAGGAAAAATGACAGTGGTAGTAAAAAATGCCCCAGAACTGTTCGCTGTCCTACATTCTTCAACTTATCTTCTTTTGTCTTCAACAGAAAGAAATTTGTAAAGCAAATATTTCAAATGTGATAGTCAATGGTGGCCACAAACTGTTTAGTTACAAGCATCCTTCCAAATGTCTTTCTCCGTGTTCATCAGAACAATGAAATTTATACAGATTTGGAACAATGTGAGGGTTAGTAAATGGTTATTTATTTTTGGTCATTAGGTTTTCAGAGACTATTAGTCCTTTGTACAGATTGTAATATTTTTGTGTGCTTGTCTTTGTGGGTCTGAGTACCAGGACCGTACATTGTAGCATCATTGTAAAGTTGTCTTTTATTTATATGTAGTCGATTTTGTCATCCTATTGAATCAGCCATTAAGGATAGTGTCTTCAATGAGCTAAAAGGGACTCTGGTGTAATCCAAAGTGAGCCCACTGTACACAGTGAGTCATTTGTATGAGTTTTCAGTTCATTGGTTGTAATTTAGATTGACGTCCTCAATATTCACTGTCGGGAAGCTCCCCGTGTGTCCCATGAGGTTTTTCATTATTGGGTTCAATCAAGTCAAGTTTCTGACTTTATTTTGGTTTGTAAGAAACAAGAAGCTGTTAATGGTTCCCCTACCTCAGATTGATAGTGTTCAATCACTGTTAACAAAACCTTTAATAATTAACCCGGTTTGCCAAAGGCTTTCCATGTATAATGTTTGTGACGCTTTGTTGTCCATGTGTCTGTGTCCCTCATTGAACAAAACCCCACTAAATAACAAAGTTTCCATGAAGACTCGCTTTACATCCATTATAAGCACAACCACATTTCTCAGTCCATGACACTAGAAGGGCAGGCGTGAGACTAACATTTAGCTTTTGTGTACTTGCACAGCTGGTTGCTTTCCATTGTGTTTGTGCTTTAATCCTGTCAGCTAGAACTGATTTGAATGAATTAGAGTAATTGAAATTGACACAATCCCAGACCCCGTTACCTTCCGCTACCTTAATTTTTTTGACAAGTGTGCCCATTTACACCCACAACTACAATTTTTACAAAGTTCTGTCTAATACAAAAATTACACAATGCAGCATTTAGGTATTATTTTTCTTACCAATGTTTTTCTAGGTTAAACAAGTTTGTTTCTGGGGGATGGAGCAGTGATATTATGTCTCTAGCCTAGACTGTTTTCGTATGTCAATTGTCTCTCTTGAAAGGCATTCTTGTATGTGTCAGGGTGGGGCATCTTCCTTAGTTTGCAGGCTTGGATTCGAATCTGCTCATTTTCACATAGTTCGGAAACACAGTTTCCCTTTTTGTCTTTTTAGACTGTGTAAGTGCCCGTACTGTCATATGTTAAAAAAAGGTTGTCTATCTCTCTTATTTTTATCTTATGCAGCCTGTTTAGATTCAATACAAATGAAATTTAAATAGAAAATAATACAATAAACAAATAACGCTTCCCCTACCGTTATTTCTAATGTAATTAGAAATAGTTACTAGAATTGTCAAGTCGTCCCCACCAGCCTGGTTTCTGGTTTTACCAGTCAACCTTCTATGTCACACAGCCGGCTTGTCAAGTTTTTTGCCCTCTGTTTTGATTGTTGTTTCCTTCTGTCCATGTTCACTTCCATAATGTTTTTGCGGTGTCCTCCTACAGTTTGAAATAGCCTTGATGAGAAACATCCGGTCCCTTCTTCAAATTATATAGTTTAGAGATTTCTGTTAAAAACCAGAAGCCGTAATATGGTTAGGGTAGAGCACTCGCACTCCAGTGTCAGGAGATAAACGTATTAATATCGTTTCTGTCAGTTAAGACTTAACAAATTTGTGTCCAGATGTTCTGCTTTTGTTTTTTCCTCTTTAGTAAATAGTTTGCATTACACGTTCAATCCATGTTTATGGTTCCCACAAGGCTAATGCTCTCACTTGCTTTGTTGAATTGTTTGTTGTTAGTTGAAATGTAAGCTTTGTTTTGGTCTAGCATATGTGTAAAGCTCCTTTTACAAAGAAGTTATTCCTTCTGGGTGTTTTAATGTCCACAGCTTAATTAAATAAGGTGATAGAGTCATGTTAGCTTATGTGCTCACTCTGAGATGTTTCAGATGTTTTATACATACATAAAAGATTTAGTTAATTATGTCAGTTTGACGAAATCAAATCGTGATGAGCTGTATTCGACACAAGATGTTATCTTTGAATATATGATTTGATGACAATGGCTTTCATCTTTGTTTTGTGGGTGTCTTTAATAGATTGCACCAGACCCCATCTCTCTAATCTCCCGCCTTTCCAGTTCTTGAGCCTTTTTCCTAATATGTGGTGTGAGCAACCGATGGCGGGGGGTTTCAAGACCCTTTAAATACAAGGCCCGCCAGGAAAATAATACGACTGCATCCCCTTCACAGTCCTGTGGCTGCACCTGTTCCATGTGTGCATGTGCTAATGCGTGTTTGTGCCTGCAGTACTGCATAAGCACAACATTTTCTGCATGTGTTGATAGAGTTTCTGATTTTGGCTGTGGAGATGCATTGAACTCAATGTATATATTGTTGAGCTTGCAAATGCAGTTTCTGAGTTAAATCCCCACCTGATCCGATTGTGAAAGTGGTGTAGTACAGTTTAAGGTGTTACGTAGCTTTTGATTTTGTGCAGATCAGCCCACGCTAGCGTGTACAGGAAGTGAGAGATGTTAAATAGTGGAACTGCGGCTTCCGGTACACGCAAGTGTAAGAGAACAACAATCTCTTAGACAGCAGAAATGCTTTAGATCAGATGAAGATGCACTGAGGGTTTCTCTGTAGCTCTGGACCGCGACTGTAGTCACCTGCAGTTAGCAGCAGAGGGATTGACTGACTGATTTTTAAAGGGCAAACCCAGCTGTGCTCTCTGTTTGCTTTGTTTTTGTCTACAAGAGTATAGCGTAAACTAGCTTTTTATGAAATGTAAAGGTTTGTATACAGACAAGATGTTTGATCCTCAATAAGTGCCTTTCCTTGTTCTTTTTCTTCATCCATCCATCCTGATGCTAATTTTAAAAGATTGAATTTGTTCTTAACCACTGATCATGCAAGCGTTTTCTCTGCTTGATTATGCATCTTAACCATTAGTGGGGAAGCGTTAAATCAAGTCTCAGATGAATATTTAAGGGCCATCCTTTTAAACATCAGCTCTGCTTTGAAAAAGCCAGCTGCTACATCTGCCCTTTTACCCTTTGGACTTCAGGATGCAGCCCACCGTCTCTTGTATTTTACTGGCGATGGCAGAGTATCTCCATGGAAACCATGTAAAGACTTTTTTCTTTTTCCACCGTCAGATGTTCACTGAGCACTAGCTGTCCAGAGATCAGGTCTACGACCTTTGTAGTTTTTATGCTTTGAAAAGAAAGTATGGTGGGCCTACAGTGCACTTAGTCTATCTATCGGTCTATATATCTATCTGAACATTTAAGTTTGAGTTCTTAGGGTCTTTTTGCATTTCTTGCTTTATTTATACTAAGGTAGACTTGTACCTACAGCACAGGTTTCTTCCCCTCATTTTTTCTGGGTATAGCCAGCTATCGTCTGAACTTGGCAGCACCCGCAGTGCCTGGCCCATAATGAAAGAACTCCTCTGTGAAGGGTGTGTGCATGTGTGTGCGCCCGGCCGTGTGAATGTGTGGCATATTGGGTGAATCAACCCATTAAATATGTCTTGCCTTACTTTGGCCTGATTTGTCTTATGTACTGAAATATGTGGGTGATCTTTTCTTTAGTTCAGGGCACAGGGTTTGTCTGTACCTCTGTGCTTGTGTGGGTCATGACTGGAAGAATGTGACGCGGCTAGCACGTGGAGATTTAGAAGTATGACTCATCACTACAAGCATTATGTTGTCATATGCAGAGGTTGCGCTAGACTTCTCATTGTCCGTCATTTTTACGGACAGGCTCGTAAAAAATCCGTCATAATCTATTTTTACCTGTCACTATGGTGCAATGTGATATAACGTGCCAAATAGCATGTTTGTGACGTACATGCGTTCTTTGAACTTACTGTATTTTAATGACCAATAAAGCCGAAGTCGTTTACATATTTAATGGGTCTGTTGTCAGACATAAAATACTAATTACAGACAAATGTTCATGTCCAGTCAGTAACAATGACAGGTGCTTTTAAACGCTGTTTTGTAATCATTCATTTATCTACTTGCAAGTAACTTTAAGCTGCTGTTAGGTCATGAAAGGAGAAGACGCACAGAGACTTTTTTCCACTCACTGAAATGAGGTCCGCGACAAGAGGCGGATGAATGACAAATATACGCTTTGCATAATGAGATCCAGAAACAACGTTTGAGATCGCGTGTTATTAAAATTGCAAAAAGATTTTCAGTTTGATTTGAAAATATGGCGAAACAAATTAGACTGTGGTGGGCCGACATAGTCGTCTTGATTATACGCGCCCCTGGCTCATATGGCTCAGCTCCGCTGATCCCGCGTGGCTTTTCCTGAATGGACGAGGCGTTTATGAATAATGAATGGGAAACGTACGCATCCCTACGATCACGTTCTAATGAAAGGAAATGATTGGATGCTTCCAACTCGACAAAAAGGGGAATTACAAACTGCCCTCATTGTAATCGTCAAAATGACCGACAGCCTTCAGATTTCCCCGTCATTGGTATTAAAAATCCGTCAATGATGGAGAATTTTTGGTTAACGCGACCTCTGGTCATATGACTGTCAGACCAATCATAGTTTGCTTTGCTGCACATGATTTGGCTAAAAAGAGATTCTAGCTAAAGGAGTCGTGGCTTTATCTTTCACCCACATGGTCAAATTAACAGTGTCTGAACTTTCTAGTAGAAACAGCATAAATAATGGTACTCGTATTCCCACTTGTAGAGAGACTATGTACGGGGCTCCGTGCAAACTAGACTTTTACAGATGTGGCAGTACATCAACAACCAGATTTTTATGATCTTGCCTTAGTAATTTTTCAGCGTTTAGCTGTAAACAACTGTGACTTGGGTTAATGTGTCTGACAGCTGTTGGACAGATACAGTCACAAGTGCTCTGCCTGTAGGGCTGCACCGATTCCACTTTTTCCTTTGCCGATCCGATACCTGAATTCTGAGTATCGGCCGATAACCTATCCTGATCCGATACTACCACTGTTTTTCTTGATCAACGTAGAATTGCATATTTTTATCTTTTATTGCCAGAGGTGGATAGTACTTAAGCATTTTTACTTTCAAGTACATTTTAAAATATCTGTACTTTATCAGAGTGTTTTTACTTTAGACAAAAAATACTTCCCTACATTATAAAGCACATCATACTTTTTACTCCACTACATTTCATAAATAGATGTTGTTTTTAACCTTTTAATCCATGAGTACATTAAGATCTACCACTTTCTTTTACTTAAGTATTTTTACTTTTAAAAGTAGAAAAGTAGGATTTATTTAATGTAATTAAGTACTGTATTAAAGGTAAAAAACATATAAAAATGTATTTATAAATTGTACTGGAGTATGATATATGCTTTACAATGTGGTCTCATAAAGTACAGATACTAAAAAATGTTTAACAAATAAATCTCTCTTTATTGCACAAAACTATCACTGTATAAAAGTCTCCAATGCAGAGTGGAACAGACTCGCTCATGCGCATCCTGGACACAGAATGATGCGCTTAATACATTCGCTTCTATGTTATTTACAGTCATGCGCATTGGACTCGGAATGATGCGCATAATGCACCCGTTTCACTCACGAGCATCATGATGCGCATAATGCACCCGTTTCACTCACGAGCATCATGATGCGTCTTTATGATGATCCTTCTGATGTCGCGGGGATCTTTGCTCCCCAAGTTCAAAACAGTTAACACAGAGACGAGATATGTTATGTGTTTAACATATGCATTGCATCCATCCAACAGTTTAAAAAAAAGTGTTATTGTGTAGGGCTGTGCAAAAATATTGATACATGCAACTATCGCAATATTTTTTTTTTCAATAGTGTATCGATAGTGATACCTCTACTATCAATATATTTTTTTAAATCATGTCATATACATTCGGCCAAAAGTAAGTGGAAGTGAGCATGGTGAAAAATATAAGAACGCTTGGAGCTCTCAGAGTTGATGTGTGGGTGTGCTTTGGTTTTCAAAATAAGTCATGGAGTAATGAGTTATATAAAATAATGCTGTTTGTAGGCTTCACAAGTCACTTGGCTACTGCAGTGCATTAGACAAAAAGTTTATTAAGAAAAGTAACAGTGACATTTATTGTGCATTCACGGATGTGACACCAGCACATTTACAGCACGGATGAAGCGGAGGTTTTATACTGCCCATGTTCATTGTTTTAACTGTAATGCACCACAACAGCCAAGTGACTTGCGTGACCCACCTTATGCCCCTGTGCACTTTATTGATAAGCTACGCATCAATAAAATAAACGATACCTTGCATTATCGCAGCCAGCTCGGTTTCAGCAGGATTTGGTGGTAACCGCGGTTAACCGGGCACATGTCTAATATATATATATATATATATATATATATATATATATATTATCCTACAGCACCTTATATTTACTGAAGAACTGATTAGTGTGTCTGTGTTTAGTTTGGCTGCCTAGTTGTGCGTGCAACCAGTTTACGTCATCGAAAAAGAACATGGCGGCCTCCTTAGGTTAAAATGAGTATTACATTTAGGTTTTTTTAAAGAATTGAAAATATTTGATGCGTTTCTAACCACAAATGCTAGTAGTGTAAGGTTATTACAACGTGTTAAGCCATACATCTCTCTATACACTGGGTTCCCTTTAAAAATTTCAGGAAGGTTAGAGAGAAAACATTTGAGACAAATCAATGTCTTTCAGAGTTATGATTCTTTTCAACGTAATCATTTTGGTGAGGTTTAATGTAAATAATCGTTTTCCTTTTTAACGCTCATGTTTCCAGTTAAAACCATTATAACTTCTAGAACAAATCACTGAAAACTAAGGCCATTTGATTTTTTTATCTGTGTTGCAATTCTCTACTGGCCTTCCAACCAATGCAGTCAAGCCCTTGCAAATGATCCAGAATGCAGCTGCACGTCTAGTTTTCAATCAGCATAAAAGAACCCATGTAACACCCCTCCTGATTTCACTTCACTGGCTGCCAGTTGCCGCCCGCATCAAGTTTAAATCGCTGACACTGGCCTTCAGAACGATAACAGCAAATTTGCCCATTTACCTTAACTCACAGCTCCAGGTCTACATCCCCTCCCGTCATCTTCGGTCTGAAAATGAGCGATGCCTGGTTGTTCCATCACAGCGAGGCACCAAATAGCTTGCAAAAACCTTTACTCATTCGGTTCCCCTGTGGTGGAATGAACTACCAGCCTCCACTCAAACTGCAGCATCCTTCACAACATTCAAAAAACCGCTCAAAACATACCTGTTCCGAATTTATTTGACTAACAAATACGCCGTTTTCATATGACGTCACGCATCTTCCGTTCTGCCGCGAAGCAGTGTATCGTTACTTCCGCTAGTACTCCAGTTCATAAGGTGGCGGTAACGCACCTATAAGCTGGTTTGCCAAACACCAGTAAAACACAAGAAGTTACTTCTGCTAGTGCCTCAGAATCAAGTTTATCAAGTCCCTTGCACATCTGCCACAAATACGTCTAGATGATGTACAACGTCTTGCAGACAAATTTTCGCTAACGACAAGATCAAAGCTAGAGAAAGGATACAAAATCTTCGTTGAACAGTACCTGTTTGATTATGAAGGTAAGTGTTTTCTTTTCTTTTTGTGTTAGCGAAGGTGCTAGGATAAGTACTTGAATACGTGTTTGTCCGTTTTTTTCCACTGTTGTTAAATTCCAGCGTGACAGCAAAACGGAAGTACTTCTTCTTCTTCTTGTTTGTTGCAAGACGGATGTTATGATACACTGCTTTGCGAAAAGGCTGAAGTTAAGTGACGTCATTGTGAAAAGGGCCTATAACTGTCTCTCGGTCTAAAAAAAATCTTGTTGTTCATGCTCTCCTTTGCTTACTCCAGCTTTAATCCTCCTAGTAGCATGGCCTTGTAAACTAATGGTAGCGTGTTTGCAAAATGTTTATATGCTCACCTACTTGTAAGTCGCTTTGGATAAAAGCGTCTGCCAAATGAATAAATGTAATGTAATGTGTTGGAGTAGAACTGACAAAACTTGGTCTCTAGTTAATAATGTCTTATGTCAGCAGGTTTGTTTGTGTGAGTTACTGTCAGACTTGAAGTTGACCTGTAATCCCTAAACCCATGAAATGCATTTAATCCTAAAATTTAGGATAGACCTTAGTCCTAGGATGAGGTGTTTGTGTGTTTGATCAGGAAGCAGCACTAATGCGATGTAGATAATCTTATTGTTTTTGGACATTGTCTCGGGACCACAATATGAATTCCTGAGTTGCTGAGCTATGCTGTGGAGGAAACGCAGGGTCTCTGCTTTCTTTTAGTGTTGGTTTTTGCCAGTGCCGGGTTCAAACCGCTACACTATGAGCTTTTTGGTGTATTGGAAACAAGTCCTGTTTTTAGTATTAGTTTGTTTTTGCTGTAGTGAATGTGTCTGAATCACTGTCATTTGTCACATAGTACAAAGCCCAAATAAACTGACAGACAGACAGATATTTGCATATTACTTAGTTTTGTAGTTTCTTTTTTAAGTTTCCTTATTTCTGTAGAGCTTAAAAGTCTGAGGCTGTTGCAACATTCATTAAGGGTGCCATATTGTGTACTTGTGCTTGGTTTAATGATAGTCATAAATGAATAATCTTTTACAATTTTGTTTAAAATATTGCATTGAAACATTCGTATATGTCCTGTTTTTAATATACTGCGCTTGTGCACCCTGTTGAAACATTAGTGTTTCACTTGCTCGTAGTGGGTTCTTACAGGTTCTGTGTCTCATAGGCTCCGAGCTATTGCTGTTCACATCTGAGCCTGTCTGATGTCACACAAGCAGGTGTTTGATGCATCACAGACGTACATATTTCTAAAGAAAGTGTCTGATTTCTCCTCCAGGGCTTTGACCAGGTTGGGTTTTATCTGACCACCAGAGTGTGTCTGCTCCTAAACGCTCCCTTGATCAGTGCACATCTGCGGTGTGAAATGAAATCTCCTTCTGTTCTCCTCCCTTTTCTCTCCAATTTATACTAATACCATCTATGACGTGGAGTTCTAGGTTTTGTGTCCATTGTTCAGATGAAGACTGCATCGTGCATGTTCTAGTAGTCATTGAGATCAGATGAGTTTGCCAAATTTAACGTGGTTTAACGCGTGCCGTCCTGCTTTTTTATGTGATTTTGTTAAACAAATTGGTTTTTAATGGCTTGATGAATTTGTGCTGTAGAAGCTAATTAGCCGTGATGGGTTGCCAGGTAACCGCAGCACCATCGCTGTAGTTCTCATTACTCACGATTTCTTAAAAATCAGTAAATACACAGTAACCTATTAATTTGATGTATTTTGTGTATTTGAAGTATCTTCAGCAAGACAAGGTCCAGACCTTCATCAGGTCCTGTCACGTGATGCAGTGATTGATTAAAATGCTCTTCGTACCTTGATCAGGTGAATCTGATGTTCTTAAAGGTAGCGGGTGTAAGCAGTGCTTGTGCCGTCAGGACAGCAGGACTCTGCTTGTACCTTAAAGTAACAGACACACACATTCCAGAGACAACAAACAAATCTTTGAAATTGTATATTTGATTTAGTTGTCAAACGATTAAGCGCATCCAGAATAAAAGTTTGTGTTTACATCATATATAGGTCTGTGTACTGTGCACATTCATTTTGTATTTATAAACACACACATACATGTATATTTTTAAGAAAAATATAACAATTGATAAACGTTTATATATAATTTTATTTATTGGTTAATATAAATAATACATTTAAATATTTCCGAAATATAAATAAACATGCATGTTTATTAGGAGTGTAACGGTTCTCGGTAAATAATTGAACCGCACGGTTCTCCACCAACGGTTCAGCACACGGTCCAACGCGCTTGGACCGCGGTTCATCTTAAATCTGACGACGCATTTATAATGTGGTTCGTTAAAAATGATAATGCATAAAACAGACTGACAAAGTTCAGCTAATGTATGTTTGTCGATGGATACACATTTAATACCTAAAACAAATCAAATAACGTAGACAAATTTCAATTGACGTATGCTGTAATATGACCAGTCATTTATGCTTTCATCACCCGGTGTTGTGAGCGCGCGAGTGCAGGTGAGACCTGAACAGCACGTGTTGCTGTTTAAACTAAACTCATTCAAGCCTTGCCAATTTAAACATTTAAGTGCAAGATGATGCAGAAGAAAACTTACTTGCGCGCTGTGAGAAGATCCGAAGCGCACATAAGGAAAGTCTCAGACATGGCGCAAATATTGAGTTGTCTTTGAAGCGCTTAAACGGACAAATTCACACACGAAGTAGGTCAACATGCCTATCTTGTCGAGTATCTTAACAAACATAATAGGTTATGTCCTAAGTGAACGAACGAAACGGACGAAAAACAATGCATGTGTACAGTATCAGTGTTCTGGATGTGTTTCATTCCTCTTAAAGCGACAGCAGCATATTCCTGCTGTCTGTTAAAAGTCAAGGAAATCACTCACTGCTTGTGACTCAATAGCTTCTGTAACTTCAATTATGATTCGTCTTTATTTAATTTGTACATATGCAATGTTATGTTTTATTTGATTACTTTAATCCATTTCTACCTTAAAAGGTATATATACAGTATCTTATTTAATTTTCTGCTTTGCTCTGTTGTTTTATTGGTGCTGTTACTTGTAGCTTGATTATTTGTTCTTATTTTTATTTGTCTGTAGTCCCTTTTCCCTGAACATAGCACAAATCGAATCGAACCGAACCGAAACCGTGACTCTAAAACCGTGACACAGACCGAACCGTGAGTAATTTGAACCGTTTCACCCCTAATGTTTATGTATACACAATTAATATGCACAGTACACAGATATGTATTATGTAAACGCAAACTTTTATTTTGGATGCCATTAATTGTGATTAATTATTTGACAGCGCTAGTATGATTTAGAGATTTGCTTATGTGGAAATACATTAAGTAATTTTCTACTCAGTGTACACTATCATGCTATCAAACACATAAATAATACAGAAAATGCTGTTATTCACCTGTAATAAAGAGTATGAAAAAGTCTCTTTTATGAAAATCTGTGCAATCTGGACAAAGCCTGTTAGACGGACAAAAGCAGCATAATTTCAGTCCATATGACTAGTGTGCTGTATTCCAGAGTCACATGATGAGCTTTGTGTGAGAAAAGACCAAAATGTAGGTCATATGTATAGAAAATCCCTTTGCCCTTAGTTGTCTCTTTGTTGTCTTGTTTTTCCACATAAATTTGTTTAGAATACTGTTTGATATGCTGAAGTACCATGAAGCAAGAGAAATTCGAGAACAGGCATTGCTTTTTTCCTTTGTTGTCTGCTCCGATACACTTGTTAACCAGGTATGCCAAGAAAATAAGTCGTAAATGCATTTTTGTACATTATGCACTTTCCCACCAAATTTTCTTCATAAACTCATTCCCCTGTGTTCAAGCTTCGAGCTGTATTCAGTACACATTTTACATTTATCCCAAAATGAGTGATTCGTATTTCAAGTCACTGGTTTTGGAGTAACCTGCACAAATTGCTTCTGCCGTAAAACTGACGCCACTGGCTCTGCTTTTGCTGCTCTGGTCGTGCATTTAGGAGTTGAAACATGCCAAGCGCCCGCGTCATTTTCCCACAACGATCTCCAAACATCTGGAGCTGCTTACAGAAGAACTGACAGCCCTCTCTGGAAATCTGTACCCACACCCATTGCATAACAATTCACGATCTCTCTCGCACACACATTCATTCCTTTGTACTTGTTTTTAGCCAGTTTGTTTTCTCTCTCTCATTTCTCCTCGTTTTCTTAGTCATGCGATGACTCCAGAATTCCACCATTGATTCACCTCAGTATTTGTTGGCTCCTCCTTGCCTGGCTCCCATTCTACTTATGTCATAGGGAGGCGCACATGGAGTCTACTCACGTTTTAGTGCTTGTTTGTGGGGAAATTTGGGAATTCTGTTAAAGAGATGTGAAACACATCTGGGACTACTGCCCTGCTCTTGCCAGCTGAAGGCATTGTACGAGAGAGTGAGGATATTTTGGAATGTGGGAGTTTAAATTCTGGAGTGCTCTGTAGCATTTTCCTTTTGTAATTTTGTGGGTGCAGTTATTGCTCGTATGGACCAAACCTTGCAATTGCTTTGACTTGTTACTGACTAGTTACTCACCCTGGTGTTGTTCCAAATCTGTATACATTTCTTTGTTCTGACGAACGGAGAGAAAGATATTTGTAAGAATGCTTGTAACCAAACAGTTCTTTGTGCTTGGAGACATGCTTGGACTCGACAGTTGTTTTCAAAGATCCAGTTGTTTTCAACTGGGTGTTTTTAAACTGAAGAATGTAATTATATCTGGATCTAAAATTCGGAACGTTCTAGAAAAAATGACATTCAACAATGCAGCAGTAAACCAGATTGACTGCCTGTTTAATAAAAAAACGTGCAAGAGTTTACAAGCAAGCTAAATCAGTGACTAAAACATTATGTAAGCCTGTTTTTTCTTAACTGTAAATAATAAATAGTCACATTCTCAAAGTTATGAGTTGCATTTGTCTCATGAAGCAAATCTGTGATCAAATGTTTATAGCATAGACTGGCCTGTAGTTGTAGCTGTTGAGCGACCGGGTGTTGTTTAAGTTTGATCTGTTGCCTTTTTATTATGTAGCAACAGCAAAAAAATCATATGTGATTCTTTAAAAAAATTTTATGAAGTCACACCTAATGTATTGAGTGGGTAAAAGGCAATGGCATGTTTCTCTTGAATGTTTAAAGAACAAGACACAAATGCATTAGTATCCAAGGTCCTACAAATCACTGGCTGCCATGTTTGCTATAGTTAAACATTAGTCATGTAAAACGATCCTCGGCTCTTTTGTTAACGTTAGACGCCCCTCCTCATGTTTTGGCGGGAAGGATGGTTGTGATGTGGTCAGTGAGGAAACAGGTTTATTATCAGACTCTCCAGACCCCCCTTTATCAGTACTAACACCCCCCCACACGTGACTCGCTGTGATAGTATGCGTTATTTACGAGTGCGCAACGGCACGGCACAAACCGTGGCCACCCTCGTGCACTGTGAAAAGGTCTGGTCACTCGTGTGAGCGGCACAGCGGAAATCTGCTGACTGACAGTAATGTGCCGGGAGGCATGAATGATTAGGGCCGCAGGCTTCCTCTGCGTGAGACCAGGCCCACTGTCCATGAGTGCAGGACGGATTTCACTCAGAGGTTTATTTGTGTCGAGTTCACAGGACTTTGAGATCTCGGTTATGAATTTTTAAGGCCTAGTTCTTGGCCAGTCTTTTTGTTAGTTACAACTAGGCCCAGGAAGTAGGGTTGCATGGTGTACCGGTGCTACGGTAGCATCGCGATGCTAAAGCTTCAAAATACCCACGATGCCTCTCTATTTTTGAAACGGTAGTATCGTAGTACCGTAGGTAATGTTGCATATGCACATTAATATTCATTTGAACACTTACATCTGCCTTTTTGCGGTGTTCATCTCCTAAATGAATGTGTGTTTTGAATGACTCGGACGAGATAATGATTCAAAATAGCTTTTTGAACGAGTTGGTTAAATGATTCACTAGCTCAGTGGAAAATTGACACCACCTACTGGCCTTTTTAGTTCTGCATTTAAAGTAAGCCTAATATTTCCCTTTATGAAGACTGCTGTATCAATTAAATTTGTCCAACATTTGAATTAGTTCCCACGTTAAAAATGATCTAGTGTACTTGAGTATTTACTACAGTAAACTACTAAAACTCATAGACACTAGTGTTTTTGAGTCTTACCATAGTAGATATTTAAGTATACTACAGTATTTGCTACAATTTATCCAATTACTAGTTAATACAACAAAATATTCTAGTGCAAAGTATAATTCAGTTTACTATAGTAAATACAAAATGTTTCATCTAAATCTTGTGTTTTTTGTATAGATTTGAATTATGAACATGGCACAGCATCGTGATACAATACTATACCAGGTGAAGTATCTCGGTACCAAGTAGTAAGACATGTTTATGGTACCGTGACAACTAGTGTTGGGTGATATTCTCTATAGTCAGATCGTTCTGTCGCCAGCCTGTGGATCACCGATACACGATAGTATCGAGGGGCGGGGCAATTGCGCATTTATCTATGACAAGCTGGATTTGTGGACAAAACCAGAAGCTCGTGTCTAGAAAATGCTCATGTGTGACTGCAATTAGCATTCTATCAGAGTTGAAGTTCAGTGCAGTTGGCAACATTGCTACTTACCATCGCAACCTTTTATACGAGAGAAAGTAAACTATTGCTGTAAGTCAATATCATTCATCCAAATGCGTCATTGTTGTCCTCGTGTGCTGTTATTACTTGATTGCCAAACGGGAACAACTTGTGCGCTGGTTTTAAACCCTCACGCTCATAGCAATTCCTGCGAGGAAAATCCCGAGCCGTGCACATCACAAGCTCTCTTGCATGAAGAAATGCGCAATGCGCGTTTGTAATATTGATTTGCAACATATATTGGCAAACAGCCAACTATCGTCTAGGGAATCAGCTATTGCCCATAGGTCTGAGGATCGTCGATACACGATAGTATCGTCAATCAGAACAACCCTAGTGACAACCCTACCAGGAAGTATCTGAAGGTCTTTTTGTGTTGTTTCCGGGTCAAAGACGCTATTCAGTCCACGTGAGGCCACTATTTACGTTTATGAGCACTGTTTACTCATATCACACATTTAAGCGAAACTTTTATGAACACGAAAGTGTACACTACAGTCTCAGAGCTCACGTAATTTTCAACATTAATATTTTAATTATTCGTTAAAAAATGTCTGGTCAACCTTTATTTCTAAAAGAATTCACACGAATGATTTGTTTACTAATCAGACATCCTTATAAAAATAGACCCGGTGAAACCATGCATGGAATATTTTTATGCTCTACTTTTCTTTAATGACTTTAGTTCAACAATGTTCCGTCTCCAAACAATACAAAACTATTTTAGGCACACTATAGTCATACTTGAAAACACAGCAGTTCTTTTCTATTCTTTACCTCACCCTCCTTTGCTTTTCTCTTTCTGCCTCATGTCTGCCTCTTGCCAGTCATGTGACCTTAAGGGGCGGGGCTTCCCTCTCTCCCTCTCTGCACATCAAACTCTTTGTTCTCCAGACGACGCCCACATCATGTCTGCAGTAGAGCTGCTCTATCTCTGGTCTTACAGTCAGCACACATTCGGCCCTACACACACGTTTACGCTTTCACGGAATGCTTAAAACTGCAGCAAGTGCTAAAAATGAGGTGCCTTTAAATAGCATGCAAAGTAATTTTACTGTTTTTGTTTCTAATCGATTACTGATATTAAAGTCTTTGAAACACTATAACACTGCTATTATGAACGATTGTGTTTGTATTGTCAAGGTCGTTTATATTTGCATGCATGCAGGTGCACACGCTCTTTGTTATCGTCTCTCAGCTGGCTTTGTGTTACCCACGTAATGATCACCGCAGGCTTGATTTCCTGTGTTTTCATTTTGGCCCTCCGCCTTGTCTGTCATTTCCTGAACAGTCTCGGCAAGGGTGCGCTTTAACGCGTGCGCATCTGTGGGCAAGGACTTCATCAGGAAAGCAGTGATCTAGAAAAAATTCCGGTGAAATTTCAAATACACTGTGAAATGACAATCGCGTGCTTTTCACGGTTATGTTTCACATCTGTGCTGCTTCACATCACCAAATCCCCAGGGAGTCATACTCATCTTCTGTAGTGTTTTCTGACCTTGGATTGGGCCGTGTCTCTCCTTCAGCATGTTTCCACTCAAGTTGGGTTGTGATTGGGTTATAGCTAATATTAGTCTTAATCATGGTTTGGTCTTTGCAGAGGTCACAGTGTTCAGGAATCTGCTGAGAACAGTTCAAGGTTTTGTGTACGTCTCTGTATTTGTGAATGCGCTGTGTCTGTCTTTACTTGGGTACAATTCTGACCTCTCGGGTGGATGTTGCTTGCAAGCTCTGTTATGGTTTGCAATTTGTCGTCAGGTTGAAAAGGATGTGAGTCACCACCAGGCCCAGACATGCAGATTATATTCCACACTTTCTGTGCTTGTTTTTTTTGTCTTGTAAAGATAAATATGCAATAGCTGGGTGATGTGAACACCTGAAGCCAATGTTTTTTGTCTACTTCGAGGTTCAGGGCATCTTAAATGTGTTATTAAAGGGGTCATATGACACAGCTAAAACGCATATTATCGTTTGTTTTAGATGTAATGCAATGTGTATACATGATTTAAAGGCGCAGTTTTTGATTGACAGCGGCCACTAGCGTTGTATTATACTGTAGATTTGCAACGAATTGCTCAGTCCAAACACGACGGTGGCCACCACAGTACAAAAAGATGTTGTTCTCATGTTGACGCAGGGAAGAGATCATGTGGGCTGTAGAAAGAGCGATTTATTACATAAAATAAAAGGTTTGTTGATTTTAGGTATAAAAAGAAGGGTAAAAGTCAGGCAGGAGCTAGGACCTGCGTTAATATTATAAAGTCTTTCCAGCAGAGACGCGTTAGGACCTGCGGTACTAAGGCTTTTAGCAGATATGTACTCACAGATGTCTATGGAGATACTTTCCAGCAGAAAGTCGTTGGAGAGAAAGATCTTCTTAAAATCACCCCCGAGGAGGTTGCTTTGATTCGGATCATTATGTGAGTAACATTGGTTTTTCTGTTTGTTAGAACCAAGATATGTTGTTGTTGTTGTAATATTAGCTGTGTGACGGAGCAGTTTTGAGCGTCATTGTTTATCTGGAACCGCTTTAATATTGTACTCGTCCAGATACTGGAGAGAGAGAGCGCGAGAGCGTTGGAGCTGAAACTGTAGAGAGAGCGTGTATTACTCTCTTACTCAATGATGAAAAAACTTAGTTAATCCGCGGGTCACATGCGTTCGGAGCTGTAGAGTACGATCCGTACAGATCATCCGCGATCCGTTTCACCACTATACCGCAGCGGAGAGGAAGAGGAAACACGTGTTGTAGAGTTGTTTGTCCGTTTAGGGCTGCTGTACAAAACATGGCGGCGAATTCAATGTATGAAGGGCCGCTCTGTATGTAGATATAAATAGCTTATTCTAAGGTATTACAAACATAATGGTTCATTACGTAAGGTCTTTATACATCTCTGAAGAAATAGTTTTGTATATTATATTGCATTTCTGTCAATAGATCCTCCTAAAAACCCCGTATTGTTCCTTTAGTTTAAAAAACGCTGTATTTTCCACATAGTGTGCATGTTTGTATCTCCTCTTTGCCTCGCCTCTCTGAAACGTGCAGATTTTTTACAAAGCTCATGGCTCTGAAAAGCGAGGTGTGCTATGATTGGCCAGTTAACCAGTGTGAAGTGATCGAATACTGTGAGCGTGTGATGGAAATGTGACGCGTCTTACCATATTTGTAAGCAATTGTAATGACAGGTACACCCACCTTACTTGCGTATACATTTGTGCGGTCTTAGTCAAATCATACCACAAACTAACGTAGATTTGTGGGGGTGTGGTTACACGAGGCGTTTCAGGCAGGTCTGGGTGAGCATTCGCTTTTAGATAGAATGCAGCTTTTGTTTCGACACTTTTATTTTTGCAATTTTACGTGTCTAATACATGGGCAAATTATAACACATGAAAGACACAGAAAAACACTTATTCGCCCCATATGACCCCTTTAATGTAGTAGATATTAATGTAGTAGCAATACTAATATAGGTGAGGGCTGGAGCTAGAGGAACTTTTGTTTGATTGAATCTTAACAAAATAATGTGAGACTCTCATCAATTTCTAAAAGTGAAAGATTTTGCTTTATTTTGGTTCACTTTTTGCTAATTTTACAAAATATGCTGATAACGCCGTCTAGGCATTTACACTGGCTTTTTCTTATGGTGGCCCTCTTAGCATTTATGTAAAGGAATTATTTGCCATGTACATGTTTAAACTGTTTGTATATGCATGACTTTGTGTTCGTAGAGTAGGGGTGTGACGAGACACTTATCCCACGAGACTCGGTTCACGTCGAGATTTTTAGACTTTTTTTTAAAGAAATCCTCAATGATGAAATATATAGGGAAAAATAGTATTTTATTCACCTTAAAAACACAAAATGCAAAGAATGTAGGGATTATAAAATCAACTTGTACTTGAAACAAATTAAACTTCTATCTTAATGAATTATATTATGCAGTAATGAACAATATGTAAACACTGCAGAATGTTTTGTCACAAACTTAACTGACAAGCATGTAATTTTACAAAAAATATGCTTTGTTTTCTTAACAGGTGCAGCTTTTTTAGTAGTTTTTTTTCTCTCTATATGCTTTTGCATAGTGCTTGTGTTAGCAGAGGTGGTGATCATATCCCACTGTAGAACTGCACCATTCTGGATAAATTGAGAATCACATTCTTTTGTTTCAAATAGAGATTGTGATTCTTTAACGATTCTCAATGAAAAAAAATATTTTATTTAGCCAAGTAACATTTTAGGATTTTGCTTCAAAATTATTACATATTTCATTGTTAACCTATAGTTACTACAGTGAGAATTTTTACAACAAGTGCCATAGGTAAATGCAATGAATTACTTCAAATGCAAAAGTTAACCTTTCTAAAAAGTGTTAATTAACTTGTTTATGAAATATTTCTACAGTAAAACAAATTCATAAGGTGACACTTGCAATTAAAGGTCTTTAGAAAGATCTATTAATTTGCCTGACATCTACAGACTGCTTGAAAAGGTCCTGCTTGACAAACTTAACAACGCAGTATTCTCACCTGTAAACAGTTTAAAATAATCTGAAAACATGAAATGCTGTGCAACTTCATGATTGCGCAGCTTCTCTATTAGCGTAAATACAGTGATTAGCGCCACACACTCTCATGCCGTGTTTTTACCGTAATGACGGATATAAGCGCGCACTCGGATTTGTCTGCGCTACAAACCGCGATTGTTAGTTTTGTTTCAAACCTGTCCAGGTAAGATGTGAAGCATAATCAGAACAATGTAACTCAACCCTGCAAGACAATCATAAGAGCAGTTTTGTTGCTAGGCTGTATTTACTTTGTTGGTTTGTTATTTGGTGTGAGATTAATTTGGGCAGATTGAGAGCTTGTAAACGCGTTTGCAACTCTGCTTTAATTCCAGTACTTCTGTGATCATTTGACACAGAAATAATGATATGTGATTGAAAATAATGATATGTGGTTGAAAAGACACCGTATTATATCTAATGATGATAATGCTTTCTCTGCTTCAGCGGCAGCACCAACACAGATTGGAGCGTTATGATTTTAGTCGGAGGTGTAATAGACACAGGAGAATAGTTGATTTTCATGAACGAGATCGTGTGGGTGTTTGAATCAAGATCGCGATCTTTTAACCAATTATCGTGCAGCTCTATCACAATGTTAATCCTCCTTCCTCCACTGACTGAAACCTCATAGCCTACGGAGAAACAGTTAAAACTACATAAACGCATCATGTTTTATGCTTACATTGCACATGTGTAAGAGACAGATGATCTGTTTTTGAAGAAGTTTGCCTGTGAATGTATTTATAATAACGTAATGTGAACTTGCAATTGCTATACTGTGCTTGTAGTGCAAACCGTCGTAAACACTAGTGCTAGTGCGCAAACGTTGAAACCCGTCCATCTAGTGTGTGTTTACATAGAAAAACAGTGGGAAAGTAGCGCCGCGGGATGGAAAATCATGTTGTCTATGAATGGCCGGGCCGGTCACTGTAGCTCACAGCATGCACATACTTTGTGCAGTTATTAGCGTGTTCTGGACATGAAAACAGGTTGCACAACAACAAAATGTGCACACATACAAATTCTCCCACATATATTTTGAGGTTACGCAGGTTAAATTTAGGGAGCATATGCAACTAAAATGGTCGTAATTTTGAGCCCAGCACTCCATTACCCCAATCGCGTGAGGTTATTGTGTTTTCGCGAGACACGAGATCTCGTCACACCTCTATGCACCAGTTATTTTACTGGTAAAATGTTGCGGTCTTGTATGAGAAATGCTTGTGTACAATTTTTCAGTGTTCATGTTCACAATACTAAAACAAGCTAATTCAGGATATAACATATGATTTGTAAATGTTGTAATCCCCTGGGTTTACATAATTGTTAGGAATTAAATGTTTTATTTTGTGTTTTATTACGTCTGTGTTGAACATAGGTTTTAGGTCTTTATTTAATACTCTCATATGTTGTAGCATTATCTTGTCTGCAAGTGTGTGCCTTTTATGCACTAGTCTTTAGCTCGAACACACACACAGGCCATGTGGGCATTATTCATTATAGTGGAAATTACTCTGTCTTTGACACATTACTCTAACTTGAAACATAATTGCTATAGAGATATCCAATCTTATTGACTTATGTAAATTTCCTATACTCGGGCAATCCCAGAAGCGTGTGACCTGCCCTTGTTCTTCACATCCAGTCTTTTTCCTCATGTGGCTAGTGTTTTGTGGCCACTTCCTGTTTGTTTTCAGCTTCCTTTGAGGACAACGGTCAGGGGAACAACTTCGGTTCACTCAACTGCACTCGTTTAACATCTGTTTGTACCAAAACAGCTCACTCACTGCTTTTAATTCACTTTTTCCTCTTACAAACACAGCCTGGCTGTTTTGAAGCCTAGCGTCTTTTTTATGTGGTATTTTTGGACATCATATCCCATGCACGCTCACTTTCAGTTGGCGGTTATCTGTGTGCCTTTGAAAAGCAGCTGTCATATTCCGGTGGCTACACGCAGACATGCACTATACTAAATTTACTCATGTTCACACGCTGCCTCTTGTGGCCAACAGTGGGTATTACTGCACGTGTCTGCCCCACACCCACACCATGTGGGGGGAATGAAAGCCTTCTAAAAAAGGGTGGCGAAGGGATGCAAGAAGCACTCGCGTGTACTGGCAAGAGGCAAACGTGGATTTCCAGTAAACAGAAAGAATGATGGTGAAGATCTGTAAGCTTGTTCCACAGAAACACTGCTTGTTTATGTTCCAGTGTAGGAAAGCATTTTTCTGTCTTTGTCTACCTCATTGGGATTCATTTACATACTGAATTTGTGGTAATTGTTGCTATTGTGCAGGTTGCCTGGTGTGATTGATTTTTGTGTTTGTGTTCTGATCTAATTATAAATCAAACTAGAACAATTCCAAAATTTTTAAGTGTTCAAATGTAAAGGCCATAGACCTGACTAATGTCTGTCTCTGTGTTCTCATATGTATCATCGCACAGTTTGTGTGTGTTTGTGTGTAGGCAGGATCATAGATGTATGCCAGATCTCCCCACCATCACAGATTGCTGGTTTTTATCTGCAACGATTATGTCCCAGTCTCATAGTAATTTTTTGAGCATGCCCAAAGAATGGTGGTTGATGTACATACAGTAGCCCGGTTAAAGTCCAATGTCCACGTTCTTAAGTTAAAAGGACAGTTTTGCCCAAAAATGAAAATGTAGTTATCATGTCCTATCCGTTGCTCAAAATCTGTGTATATTTCTTTGTTCTGATGAACACAGAGAAAGATATATGGAAGAAGGCTTGAAACTAAACCGTTCTTGGCCACCATTGACTGCCATAGTAGGAAAATTGCTTTATAAATTTCTTTGTCTGTTGAACACAAAAGATATTGTGAAGACTGTAGCAAAGCAAACAGTTCTGGGGCACTTTTGACTACCAGTGTATTTTTCCTACTATGGTAGTCAGTGGTGGCCAAGAACTGTTTGGTTATATGCATTCGTCTAAATATTTTTCTCTCTGTTCTTTAGAACAAAGAAATGAGTAAATGATGACATCATTTTTATTTATGGGGTGAACTTTTCAGTTGAGGAGCACACAGTGGAAATGAATCATGAAATATATGCAACATAAATGAGCCGTATTCTCATTAAAACTCTAATAATTGGATGTATTGATCAATATTATTTCTTATAAAAAAAGCAAAGGAAGGTTTTTGTTTTTTACAAGCTTTCGTGTTCAACTTTCTCTGAAGCGGATGAGAGTGTAATTCCATTTCTCCTCGCTTCACTCTTCATTGTTTCTTTTGTCTTTGAAGTGACTCGCTCTCTCTGATTCAGGGAAATCTTGGCTCATGTACTTGTGGTTCAGCTGAATAAGACGCTGTTGTTGTTGTTTTTCTGTGTTTTGCAATCTTTTATTAATTTCAGTGAGTTTGTGCAAGAATGTACTGGGTCTAATGTAAAGAGGTCAGAGGTCAATTCATTTTATCTTCAGCATATCATACTGGATGATTTTGTAAAGTAAGACTCCATTGAAGATTCACGAGGGCAAATCGAATGGATTCTGGGAAAAGGCCTGTTGAACGCAGCCTGTGACGAGTGGCTTGTGAAAGTCTCGCATGCACATAAACAGCTTAAGGAAGTTTGGATGAAACTGGTTTTGTTGACTTCCTGTCAGTTTTTCGGTTTTGATTTCTTGCTTCCATATTCTGCAACACGCATGAGATGGCAGGTGGTGTAGGGAGTTGATAACAACAACAAGTTCCATTGTAGATGGCTTCATTGATTGTAAAGGGACATCACTTTGGTGTCTACACCAAAACACTAGCGAAGTTGATATGTAACCATTGCTTTTCTGTTTCCTCAGATGGAGAAGAGCGGAAGGCCGTTATGCGGTGGACCGGGCCGCTATCATCAGTCGCTGGAATTGGCTACAGGCGCAAGTCTCTGACCTGGAGTACCGTATACGGCAACAGACAGACATCTACAGACAGATTCGCCTGGGCAAGGTGGGTACAAATACATACGTGTTCGCTTCTGTGCATCATATGCTTTTCATGCAGAAACACCTGATGTTTTGGCAACATTACATCGTGTAAAATTAAATGCACAATACATCCTGAATGAAAATATTTCATGTTGAACGTCCACATTAAAGGTTATTTTCATGCTGTTTATTTGTTGAATCACAGATTTTTGCTTAAACAGGTTTAGGTTTAAGCAAGCAGAGGTGGCTCCTGCCTCTGGTAACTTGGCAACACAGGTGCTTGCTGATGTCCCCTTGTTGAACTGCTCTTGTGGGATCATCGTTTCATTTTTAGACTATTAGCAAACCTGATACAATCCACATTACGTTCAAGAAGTTAATGTTTGCTAAAGTCCTCAGCATTGGCACGCAACCACTAAAACTGCAGCTTTTGTTGTTGGTTACTGCAGATCAACTCATGTTCTGCTGTTTCTGCAGTTTAATGTGTTGAACTTGGGTTTTTTACTGGCTTGCGAAAGCCAAAGGAGGTGCAGAAAGTTGTTACAGGGGAAGCAAACAACCTCCTGTCGGACATTGGACTATATTACTTGTACATTAGGTTATGTTTTGGCGGCTAAATGTGTGCATGTGTTTTAACAGGGATCCGTCCTACTGGGGGAGAGCTCAGTGTGCGAGTCTGTACCGGAGGACAGCGGTGGCTCCAGAACAGAGACCATTACCTGCCCTGTCTCACGTGTAAGACCAGAAACACGGACATTTAATAGCGACTAACTCACACACAGATAAGAAGTTCCAAACTAAGTTAGTTATTGGTATCGGTAAAACTACACAAATAAATAAAAGGCTCATTTAAGTGAAAGTTCAGTATGATGCAGGCCTACACACTCTGCCCAAGAGAATGCTGGGATTGTTGGGAGAAGGAGAGAAAGGATTGAGGCGAAGGCCTCCAAACACTTGATCTCTTTGTTTCTCTCATGCAAAGTGCTGCTGACCTTTTTATTCATTCAGTGTAGTGAAGAAATGCAGCAGGGACCATTCAGCTCTCTGGGCCAAACCAACTCAGGGAGAAAATTGGTGGGTTTTCTTTCCAACATTTTTTCTTTTCTGTTTAGGATCATGATACTGTTGGAGTGGAGGGATCTGTGTCGTCCCATGGTGTCGCCAAGGAAACAGGCTTGAGGAAAAGCTGTGCACCTGGCAGACAGGTCAATGGTGTCATCAACAGGTATGACACGCTCTGAACACACAGTTTTTGTGGATGATGAAAAACGGCCTTTTAGAATTTCAAGAAACGTAATTCAGTACAGCTTGTTGCCTAAGATACGTTAAATATGATCCGTTCTCTTGTATCATCCTAACATTGTTCTGCACTCTTCACTCTCTCCTCATTCAGTTTACGGCCTGGTTCCCCCGACAGCTCGGGCCCAGACGAGCATCTCCGTTCCGAGGCTCAGCAGAAGCAGACAGACTCTTTGGCTCCCCCTGCACGCGACAGTACGTGTGTGGCTGCACGCACGCGCCCACTTCTCTCCTGCAGGAAACGCCGTGTACTGCGACCCGGCTCGCTCACCAGCCTCAGTCGTAAGGTAAGAGAGACGTTTGCTCCAGCAGGTTTTCGGAACCCGTTTACATTGTTCTAGTCTCTAAATAAAAAGCAATGGATCGTACCATAAGATATTTCAGAGGGGTATTCCACAACATTAGAGAATAAAAATGTGTAAGTACTGCAAAATGCCTTCAGAGCCTAAAGCCATTCAGTGTTAACTGTAAAAGTTGGACTGATTATACAGTGAGCTCCTTAAAGTCCCAGATGGTTTCTTACAAAGGTTACAGATTAAATAGGGGTGACCCAGAAACTGCAGTTTGACAGCGATCACAGTTCTGCTCCTATATCTAGCTTGCTCTAGGCCTCTATTACTGTAATGCATTTCTGCTTTTGTATAAACCAATAGCTGCATTTGCATTTATGAATTTGGCCGACACATTTCTCCAAAGTGACTTACAAAGTGTACGTTTCATCAGTATTTGTGTTCCCTGGGAATAAAATCCATAATCGCAATGACCTACAGGAACGTACGGAGCTCCATTACGAACAGTGCTCCGATTTTATTCAGAGATGAAAGTCTTGAAGTGTTGATAACATCATTCAAGTACCAACACAGAATTCACTCGTGGCAGGTTACAGATGTTACGTGCTAACTGATTTGTAATCCAGTCTCGCAGGTATATCCAGCACACCATATGAATTCTGCCCCAGTTACAGGCTGAAATGGTTTTCACAATTTCCACCATGATGATTAAACACTGAGAGCAGATTAGCTCAATTTGAACCTGCTGGTGTTAAGACAGAGGTGGATTGGGTCAAAGATAATATAAAATGGCATTTGCAATGTGTGTAACGGCTGTAATAGTATTAATAGAATTAAAATAGTGTTTTATTGGCAAATAATGTAGGTTTAGGCTTGATTTTTGTCCTTCAGGATTTGATTGTGGAAGGCAGGCTGTGATATCAGCAAGGCAAGGAAATACATTTTGACTGCATAGCGTTTGTGACCTGAATGATACTTGGTACAACTTGTTGAAGCACAACTTTGTCAAGTAATTGAAGGAGTGTCAAGTTATATCTTGAGTAGAGTTGACTGTTTTAACTGGTCTGTAAGCAACCATCCAGAACACAACAGAAACAATATAACAACCAAGCAGAATACCCTAACAACTGAAAAGCAATGTCCTGGCAAACACCCAGAACCCATTGATCTCTTGGCGTGAGTTTTTGTCACCAGTCACCATTAATTTTAGCGAAAAAATTGGTTTTGTTTTGTTTTGTTCTACCCACATCCATCTTATTCATGTGGAGTATTAAATCGTTATATCGAAAGCTCTGTTATCAATATTGCTCTTTATGGAAGTTAAATAAGTGTGTGTTAGATTGCAAGTTACCTGAAATGTTCAAAATGGGTCCTTACTTTGAATGTTACCCTGAATAGTTTGCGTTTTTACCCTTTTTTCATTGTTGTCATCTAAAAAATCATTTTTGTAATTGGAGATGTTTTCCGTGTGATTTCAGAGATGATCTTGTACAAACTGTCCTCCTGGTGTAAAGCACTCTTGTTTGAATTGGCTTGGAAAAACGGGCACGGTTGCCAATAGCAACCTGCTCCGTCTTTCTCTCCGGTGCTGTGCTCTGGGTTAATGACACGAGCACATGAGCGCTAGGGAACTTGCCACATGCAAAACTGGGTCATCGGTCCAGGATGAGCGTGTGTTCATTTTTGCAATTGTTTGTGTGAGCGCATCAGGTTGGAAGAGAAAGATCGACTCCGGAACGAAAGTCTATCAGTAATTGAAAACAAAGGGAAAGAACGGGGTTCAAATTTTGGAGGCTGATGCTCCAGAAATTCTAGCCATAAAAGGATCCGAGTGGAAGGCGCTTGAAAGAGTGAATGTTTTTAAAGCGCATCAGAAAGCATATTTGATAAGCGTGGTTTCTTTTCTGTTTGATTTCTCAGTTTTGATCACAACGAGAAATATTTAAAGGCGGTGGAGTCATAGGCATTGGCATCTGCCATTGGTCAGGCAACAGGAAGAACCTCCCCGAATCAATATTCTGGTGTCTGGATGCTAAAATGAATGTTAAAAATCAACACACAAATTTTACTTTAAGTCGTATTTTATACCTTGTACTGTTATGTCATGCGAGTTTCATACATTTTTTTTTTTTAAGGTGTCTGTGGTAATCTCATCTGGCTTTCTGCATAACAAATGTTACCATCTGGACGCAGCTATTTATTTTGGGACGTTCTGACGTTTTGTTTTCTTTTGCTCAGGCTCAGAGGTCGATGGCTCCTCGCTGTGGCTGTGAGCTGAATGCTCAGTGTGTGATGTGCAGTGGACGCACTCTCGTTCCTGCTGAAACCCAACATCAGCTCCCCCTGCTGGACAGACTGGCACAGTTCGACCCCTGCGTTCACCCTATACTCTCCTTTACAGACGGTAAGGTCCCTCCCCTTTGTTTATCCCTGTCCCAAGCACAAACACAAAAGCAGATTCATGATCACACGTGACTAGCACAGACATGCTTTTATGTGTTCTTCCGTACGTTGTCAGTTCAGGAATTTCAATGTTTTCCACCCTTGCAAAACACGCAAGTGTTAATTATTTCAGATCTTGTTATCGCAGCTCTTAAAATAACCTGCACGGTGCTCTCAGTTTGGAGCGGGTTAGAAGTGCTGTAGACATCTGGGGATCTTGGAACAGCATTTGATTTTCACTTACATTAAAATTGAATAACAGTGAATTTGAGGAGCTGATCTGAGATCAGCACTCTTTCCCAGTGCTGATTCAGACGAGGAGATCAGGCTTTCGTCTGTCTGACCTTTGCTGTGATAACCATTTTAAAGAGCAGTGCAATCTGACCCTGAGCGAGCGTGCCAGCAGCGGCTCGCGTTATCAGACACGGTAACCGACATGGATGGCGTTTTCCCTCCTTTACATGTGCTAATCTGGCACCCATTGTGCAAGTGAATGATGGGCGTGGAACATGCAGGTGATGCCACGTGTGAAACTTGAGAAGGAAAAAGGAAGAGGAACTTAGGTTTGATAAATACCTGAGTGAAGCTCTGACTCCCCCTGCTGGAGAAGTACTGATTATGTTTGTGTTTTTACTCCTGACAATGAGTCATTAGAGGGGGATTGCAGAGCGTTAGGTCAGCCCCCTATTCTTTTAATATACTGTCAAAAAATATTGTACTTGTAATAACGTGTATAAAAATGTTTAAAAAAAACATATGTAACATTTCTTGATCATTCCCCCCGTGTTTCTCCCATAATTTCCTGTCTATTTCTAACAGAATCTTTACTGTTAAAGGGGTCATATGGCGCGAATACGTGTTTTTCTGCGTCTTTGGTGTGTTATAAGTTATAGTATTAGACACGTAAAATTGCAAAAATTAAAGTGTCGGAACAAAAAATCTAAAAGCGACTGCTCAACTAGACCTGCCTGAAACGCCTCATGTAACCACACCCCCACAAATCTACGTCAGTAAGGTTGGAACCTGATGTTCCAAATATGGTAAGAGGTGTTACATTTCCGTCACACGCTTGCAGTATTCGACCAATCACTACGCACTGGTTAACTGGCCAATCGTAGCACACCTCGCTTTTCAGAGCGATGAGCTTTGTAAAAAATCTGCGCGTTTCAGGTGGGGCAAAGGGGAGGTACAAACATGTACGGTATGTGGAAAATACAGTGTTTTTGAACCTTAAATGGTGTATACATATTGCATTACATCTAAAACAAACGATAATATTCGTTTTTGCCGTGTCATATGACCCCTTTAAATCTAAAAGTGTTATCAGTGTTAATGAGAGGGTGTAAGAGTGAACCAATGGGAACGAAGTAGGTTCATTTAAAGCTGTTCGACAATTAACAGGTTCTTATCTTTCAGATGTGATGATGAATCTCCATATGCAACGTGTGCTGAAGGGACACTGGCAGAGTCGTCCTCTGGAGAAGATCAAACCCATCAAGAAGATCTCGCTCAAGCACAAAATGTGCATGAGCAGCCGCGTCTCTGACCCGAAACACAAGCTTTCCAACTCTCTGCTCTCCACAGTCCGTAAGTGTGAAAACACACACGTGTATCAGCCCTTACCTTTTATTTGACCTATGCTTTGTTTTACCTAAAGCTATTCTGAAGAAATCTGTCATATTTTGACACGGAGAGATTGCTGAATGTTTAAAACATGCACGCCTTGCAGCCTGTGTGTTGTAAATGTCAGGAGCTGGGTCTTCTCTAATGGAGGCAAACACTCGCACATTAAGCGAGTCTAAATCTGGCTGTAGATATGAGTGCGCCTGCGGGCAGTTAAAGTGACCTGTGAGTGTCTGGCCGTCATTAGCTTCTCTCTGGCAGATGATCTTCCGTGACTCAGCACTTACTTCCAGCATCATACAATCCAGCCACCGTTACTGACTCGTATTTATATCTTCATATCCTGGTTATGAATTATTGAGCTCTGAAAACACTCCAGCTGGAGTGCTGTGATTCATGTGGTAATGTGAATGAATCTCATGCAACAAAGGAATTTTTATGTTTTTGCTATTCATTGTATTATCTGCTCTGAATAATCGTTTGGATTATACTTGAATTGAACTACCTCTCAATTGCAAAACAATTCTGTGAATTATGTACATTTTCTACAAATAGGGATGTAACAATATCAAAATCTCACTGTACGATAATACCTCGGTATAAAGTCCACAATACTTTTTTACTGTAATATTTAAAATGATGAATTGGAGACGTGCCATAAGCATCCTCTTCTTTATCCTCTAATCATAACTGTTGCTTAGAGGTATGAGTTATAGTACGAGATGGGTCAAATGACCTAAAAATCCCTTTTATAAAATAAAAGAATTGCTCCATATGGACCTTGCCAAAGGTAACATCATCATTTTTTCGAACATTCTCTATGTTAGGTCGGAAGACCTATCGTTTCATACAGTCATGTGACCACAATAATATTGAGACAATTTTGCTATTGCGGCAACACGATATCGATAATATTGTTACATCCCTACTAACCAAGCAAGAATAAGTGGGTAACACAATAAATACAACTTCAATGATTTCTGTGCTTGTTAACTTCTTATCCTCATGTTTGTGGTATCAGGTTTGTCACATCTCAAGATGCGCTCGGAAAAGGTGTCCAGACAGCAGTCCAATATCCCATCCAGCGCCAGTAAACTTGACCCTCGGCAGCATTTCCGTCAGAGCAGTTCTTTCGACAGGAGCCACAGCCGCAAGAGACCCCGTGAGCCCTCGCTGGAGCGTGTGGAGAGTGCGTCAAACCTCATTCCTTTCATTGTGTCACAGGCTCATCTGGTCTTCTAGATATAGACTCACATCACTGTCTCTGTTTGAATCTAGATGCTCCCAAGTTGTACATTGAGATGGGAAGCCCCAGTCCTTCTCTATCTGCTCTGAATACACCCTCCCACAGCCCCCTGACCAGACAACCGTCGATTTCGGAGAGCACCACACCCCTCCATCTCGGAAGCAATGCTGCAGTAAGAAACTCTTGACAACTAACTTGTGTTTTTGTCGTTGCACTTCGGTAACGTCTAATCTGAATCCTAAATGTTCCCTCTTTGTCCAAAGTGACTTATACACACAGGGTATATATTATACCAGGACATGCATTCTCTCGGAGTCGAACCCTGGAACACTGCGAATCGTCCAAAAGCAAGTCATTAATTGTGTGTGTGTGTCAACCTTTCAGACCATCCGTCGGAGGAGAGGAGAAAGCCCCTTTGACATCAATAACATAGTCATCCCCATGTCTGTGGCCGCGACCACCAGAGTGGAGAAGCTGCAGTACAAAGAGATCCTCACCCCGAGGTCAGACACACAAACCATTTATCCATGCCTTTGTGCATAGCAAGTTTCATTTGATACATGATTTTTTGAAGATGTGATCTTTACCCGCTGAATATGTTGCGCCTCTGCTTTATAGTTGGAGAGAAGTGGATGTTTTTGCAAAACCAATAGCTGAAGAGGAAGAAGTCATGGAGGTACGAACTGTAATGGCTGCTTGTTTCAGTCAGTTATTGTAGGCTGTGGTTGTAAATCTCATGTGTTTACTCTACATTTCTCCGGGAGAATTGTTACGCAATTATGGGTGCATGCTCATTGAGGCTGTTTGTAATACCTTGCTGCCAAAAATATGTTTTTAGTTTTAATTCTCTCTCTTTCTTTCTTAGATTGAGGATCTGTCTGATGTGGCGTTCTCACTGCTTCACCTTGCGTATGAGGAGCAGGAACGTTCTCGCTGGAGCTGGACTGCCAGCTCCTTAGCAAAGAGACGGGGCAGCAGGTGAGGAAACAGCTCACACTAACAATGTGCTTCAAAAGCTTAAAATGTTTAAGTTCAAAAGAGCAGTTAAGTTGAATTAAATGCAATCAAATGTTCTCATCAGGTCTTTCAAGTCTGTGGATGGACGGACTACGCCCTTGCTGGGTGGCACCAACCCATCCACTCCACAGCCCTCGTCCCCAGACACAGGGCATTTCCACCTGCTGCAGGAGTACAACTCTGTGGTGTCTCCCTCCAGTCCCGTCAGCCCAGAGATGGTGATGCTGTCAGGCCTGTACACGCCCGGCTCCAGAGACTCCCACCGACTGCTGTCCAACGAGGACACGCGCTGCTCCACGCCAGACACTTACGAGGAAATGGTAAGCTCCTGATATACAAATGTTTGTTTTAAAATATATTTTCTTAAAGCGATTGTATGCGTTTACTTGTCTATTACATACTTAACGTACACTCTTACCGTTGAATAGCAACTTGAGTGTCATCTGCCAATATTCACTTGCTGTCTCTGTATTTCTCCCTATGGGTTCCCCAGCCGGTACAGCCATGGGAATGCCGGACCTTTCCCCTGGATGTGGAGCCAGAGCAGGAGTCCGAATTCCATCCCAGTCCGTCTGACGAGAGGCCCTGTAGGACCATGCGACGCGTTTCCGGCTGCCGGTCATCCAAATCCGAGTCAGAGGCCGGACCTTCGTCGCCTCTCCCAGATGATGGCGCAAAGCAGAAGCTAACCAATCCACTCAAACCTACTCACCGATGAAGCCTAGACTCATCTACACACCCCCGACCCCACCGGCTTTCAGAAACTCACGAAACGGCAACGTCGAAGGAAGAAAACCAACAAAACGAATGAAAGTCCCTGTTGTTTGATATTCAAACATCAGTCAATTCTTTCACGCTTTTTAGTGAATTGTATGGAGATATACATAGAGACCTGTTTTAATTCAATCTTTGGGTTACTGGGAAAAAAATATGTTCAAAATTGAAAAGCAAGAGAGAGATTAGCTCGAGGCGAAAGCAGATGCTTAGATTTGTAGTAAGTTGCAAAACAGCACTTCCCCCTTAGCATGATGTCGTACTGAGGGGCACAGCTTGCGTTTCGTGGTACCCTTTCAGAATTCTTCAGTGTTCCACCTAAAATGACTTGCTCGGCCTTGCAGTTTATAATGGAGTGATAAAGTTAAAAAAATAAAGTGAATAAGAAGAAATTCACGTGAAGATGTAAATGTGTGATGAAGGTCTTTGTTCACACTATGTGAAAGCACTTCATTGTTATTCCCTCCACACCTAAACATTCCTTAACCAAGAACAATTTTCCGCACATTTAATTGAATGCCTGGGAATTGTGTAAACCCCACAGTTTCAGTTACTGTCCAAATAGGGTCACTACAAGTAGTTTCCCTTTCTATCAGAGAGATTGACAGAGCAGGTGACTGCAAACACAACTGCCGTGTAGCTCGTACATGCTTTATAAATGCCACAGTCTGATTGGAGCACTTAATTGGTCTCTTGTACCACCACACTATTGTCAGTAACCCTACCGTCATGCCCAAACATTGGCAACTCTTGATTGACGCATAGCCGCTCAATGCAACTCTGTTGCTTAGCACCATGTGCTTTTCCTAAAATAAGATTGGCTCTCTTTTGAAGCACTTGAAAGTCCTTTAAGATTGAAATTGTTAATAGTGTCTGAAGAACTATGCCCGATCAGATTGCAAATTACATTGTTGGCAAAAAATTATTTCAATGAAGTCAATCACTCCAATATAAACTGACATTAGCTGCCCTGTGACGTTTGTATCTGTCATTTCGATTACACGTTTCCCTTAGCATTGCCTTGTGTGTTAATTGGTCAGGTCTAAATTCCTTGTGGCTATTGAACTTTGTGCAGTACCTTCAGCCATCATTGAATCCGTTAACATGAGGTGTGAACGTTTCCGATATTAAAGTGCTTAAGACAGGCAAGGACTTGGCAAAGTTTCATTCGTTGGCTCCTTTCTTATCTGTTGCTGCGACAGCTCCATTTTTGCATTGTGCATTGACGAGGAAGGATTTCTGTTAGTTCCCCCAGTCAGTGAGTCACTGCTTGCAACCCCCTTCCTGTTATTTTAACTACTAAGAATGTACAAGTCTAATAGCAGACACCGATTACTTACCGTTTTTATTAGTAGCTTCTCTGTATCTTTGTCGTCACACGATTCTAGCTCTCATAGCCATTTGTTCTCGTTTAAAGGATGTCATGTTAACCAGATAATTGTATTCCTTTTATCTCGTTGGAGCAAAACGGAATCGACAGCTTCAGAGAGATCTCCTGTTTCATAGATGTGTGGCAAATCGTCAGGGACCATCCACGAACGTCCCATTTCCTGCTGAGAACCCCGCCGCCCCTTTTTCATTCTTAATATCATCAATTATGGTTTTATGTCTCTATGTGGGGGCCTGTGTACTTATCAGGCAAATGTACCATAAGGTTTGACTAGCTTTCAAAAGCCAATATTGTATCGTGTGAGTTATTTTCATACTTTGAATTTCCAATGTGGTGAATGAGGTTTGGGTGAGTCTGGTAATATCCTTTAGCATGTAATAGTTTGTACAAAACGACACAAAAAAAAGTTTATTTTGTACATACCTTGTTTGATTCTTTACTGTGTTTGATGTTCAGGCTGTAGCTGTCCTGATTGTCTAGGGAGAAGACACGTACAAATATTTAACACTTTCTTTATGCAGATGCAAAAAGGAAAAAAGTTTATGGATAATTGGCCAATCTGACATACAGGCAACGTTTGTGCTTCTCAAATTAAAAGTGAATTATATTGTACAATTCCTTGTCTCGTTCTCTTTCTCTTGTACTGATGAAATGTTTTTAGCATTTATTTCAGCCTACTTCAGATTCATTAGTATTTGCTGTAATCACCTTGCAGTTATAATTGAGAACTATTGATTGAAGTAGAGTGATTATGTCCACGGCTCGTAAAGAATGTAATGTTTATAACACTAATCTTTAAATGGTACCAAAGAGAGGTCATATTTAATTATTTATATCCCTTGTATTTACTGGATAAACGGCTACATGAGGTAATGCTATAATTTATTAAACACAATACAAAATGATGAAAGACAAAAAGCGGAATACATCATAAACCTTCATCTCATGAATATAAATTATCTGGCTGGTTTTGCTAAAGGTTTTCAAACACCTTTAATCTTTTAACGGCTTGTTTTAGATGAAAATAAGCCGTTATATTGACACCTCGTAATCAATAAAACTAAACTAAATATAAACAGAAGTATACTGTAAACCTAGCTTTAAATATTTTGAAATGATTTACCTTAGAAGTTATTTACACCATTGCGGAACCATTCAAATGATGCTGTGTAATATCACGCATGTCAGGTATAGTGCTCTATATAGACGGTTTCATCTTAACATAAACGTTAAAATTTTGTAACCCCCAGCTGAATTTAGATTATTTCTGATAACAATCAAAAGAAACCGAAAAGAACCTTTACTTTGCTAAACTTACCTCTCCAGTATTTTCAATTTAGACTCCGATACCAAGCTCAACCGCTAGATTTCAATGTACCATACGGTTTGTTTAAATGCGACCGAACCATGGACCCATCTAACAAATTGTTTATTTAATAAAATGAACATACATTTAATACACTTATTATACAATAAAATAATAATACAAATTTATATTAAATTAAATATAAATAGTTATATTATTAGACACTAGCCAAACACAAACCGGAAGTTAACTGGGGGTCAGCGCGCGCGTCCGATGAAACGGTCTACAGGTACAGTCGTGGCCAAACGTTTTGAGAATGACACACATATTAATTTTCACTAAGTCTACTGCTTCAGTGATTTTTATATGTTTTTGTCAGATGTTACTATGGTATACTGAAGTATAATTACAAGCATTTCATAAGTGTGAAAGGCTTTTATTGACAATTACATTAAGTTTACACAAAGACTCAATATTTGCAGTGTTGACCCTTCTTTTTCAAGACCTCTGCAATTCGCCCGGGCATGCTGTCAATCGACTTCTGGGCCACATCCTCACTGGCAGCCCATTCTTGCATAATCAATGCTTGGAGTTTGCCAGAATTTGTAGGTTTTTGATTTGCATGAGGATTGACCACAAGTTCTCAATGGGATTAAGGTCTGGGGAGTTTCCTGGCCATTGACTCAAAATGTTGATTTTTTGGTCCTTGAGCCACTTAGTTATTACTTTTGCTTTATGTCAAGGTGCTCCATCATGCTGGACAAGGCATTGTTCATCACCAAACTGTTCTTGGATGGTTGGGAGAAGTTGCTCTCTGAGGATGTTTTTGTACCATTCTTTGTTCATGGCTGTGTTCTTAGGCAAAATTGTGAGTGAGCCCACTCCGTTGGCTGAGAAGCAACCCCACACATGAATGGTCTCAGGATGCTTTACCGTTGGCATGACACAGGACTGATTGTAGCGCTCACCTTTTCTTCTCCGGTCAATATCTTTTCCGGATGCCCCAAACAATCGGAAAGGGGATTCATCAGAGAAAATGACTTTATCCCAGTCCTCAGCAGTCCAATGCCTGTACCTTTTGCACAATATCAGTATGTCCTTGATGTGTTTCCTAGAGAGAAGTGGCTTCTTTGCTGCCCTTCTTGACACCAGGCCATCCTCAAAAAGTCTTGGCCTCACTGTGCGTGCAGATGCACTCACACCTGCATGCTGCCATTCCTGAGCAAGCTCTGCACTGGTGGTGCCCCGATCTCACAGCTGAATCAACTGTAGAAGACGATCCTGGCACTTGCTGGACTTTTTTGGGCGCCCTGAAGCCTTCTTCACAACAATTGAACCTTCTCCTTGAAGTTTCTGATGATCCAATAAATGGTTGATGTAGGTGCAATCTTACTAGCAGCAATAGCCTTGCCTGTGAATCCCTTTTTGTGCAAAGCAATGATGACTGCACGTGTTTCCTTGCAGGTAAGCATGGTTAACAGAGGAAGAACAATGATTTCCAGCACCACCCTCCTTTTAAAGCTTCCAGTCTGTTATTCTAATTAAATCAGCATTACAGAGTGATCTCCAGCCTTGTCCTTGTCAACACTCTGACCTTTGTTAACCAGAGAATCACTTGGCACCTGCCCACACTGCCAAAGGTACCAAAAGCTGGTACTAGAAGGGATACTCAGGGAAGGGATCAATGCTTGGAGTTTGCCAGAATTTGTAGGTTTTTGATTTGCATGAGGATTGACCACAAGTTCTCAATGGGATTAAGGTCTGGGGAGTTTCCTGGCCATGGACTCAAAATGTTGATGTTTTGGTCCTTGAGCCACTTAGTTATTACTTTTGCTTTATGACAAGGTGCTCCATCATGCTGGACAAGGCATTGTTCTCTAGGAATCTAGGAATACTCTAGGAATACATTCAAGATGGCGCCGCGGATGGCTGCCTCGGTTTGGAGTGCTCTAGTACTTATGTCTTTTTTGTTTGTTTTTCCTGTTTTAAGCTACTCTTCTTTAATCACTTTTACCAGGGACGAATTGCTTAACATTAAGCAATGCCCTTCTATCAATCTTTTCCCTAATTTTGGAAATTCAGACGTCTTACTGGACATTTTACTTGGAGAAGCGGCAGCTCTGTACCAAACGCTCTAAAAGACGCAAGCGGGGAAAGCGAGCGGGTGCGCTCGTCAGACTCCGACGACGCGGATTTAGGACCCCGCTGCCGAGTATACACCTGGCGAATGTCCGCTCCCTTACCAACAAAACGGACGAAATACTCTTACTCACCAGGACAAACAAAGATTTTTCCAACTCCGCTGCGCTGTGTTTCACAGAAACATGGCTCAATGACACCATACCGGACAGCGCGTTACATCTGCCGGGTTTTCAGCTGTTCAGAGCGGATCGCATTGCCGAGTCAACAGGGAAGACACGTGGTGGTGGATTATGTTTTTATATAAACGAAGGTTGGTGCAGAGATATAACAACACTGAAGAAGATGTGCTTTTCGTACTTAGAAGCGTTCTCTATCAACTGCAAACCTTTTTATTCGCCACGCGAGTTTTCCTCATTTATTCTCGTGAATGTTTACATTCCTCCACATGCTTGTGCGAGCGCGGCGCTGCAACAGCTGGCGGATTACATCACTGACACGGAGCAGCAACACCCGGATTCTCTTATTATTATTATTGGGGACTTTAACAGAGCAAACCTCTCCCGTGAGCTGCCAAAATACAGGCAGCATATCACATGCCCCACCAGAGACAGCAACATTCTGGATCACTGTTACACCACAATACGGGATGCATACCACTCTGTTCCCAGAGCAGCTCTGGGTCTCTCTGATCATTGCCTGGTTCATCTTCTTCCGACCTACAGACAGAAGCTTAAATCTGCCAAGCCTGTAGCAAGAACAGCAAAGAGATGGAGCAGCGAAACAGAGCAGGCCTTACAAGCCTGTTTCGACTGCACGGATTGGAGTGTCTTTGAAGCTGCAGCCACTGATCTGGATGAGTTAACTGACACAGTGACATCCTACATCAGCTTCTGTGAGGACATGTGTATTCCCACCAGGACTCGCTTAACATACAACAATGACAAACCATGGTTTACAATGAAACTGAGACAGCTTCGTCAGGCCAAAGAAGATGCTTACAGAAGTGGGGACAAAGTCTTGTATAATCAGGCCAAAAACACACTGACAAAGGAGATAAGAGCAGCTAAGAGAAGCTACTCTGAAAAGCTGAAGAACCAGTTTTCAGCCAACGACCCTGCATCAGTGTGGAAAGGCCTGAAAGACATTACCAACTACAAGCCATCATCCCCTCAGTCTATGGGTAATCAACGACTGGCTGACGACCTGAACGACTTCTATTGTCGTTTTGAAATGCAGAGTCTCACCCTTCACACCCGCCCTGACCCTATCTCTGCTATACCATTAACACCTCCTCTTGACATTCAACCTGCACTTAAGATCTGCGAAGAGGATGTTTGCCAGCTTTTCCGCAAACAAAAGATCAGAAAAGCACCAGGCCCAGACAATGTCTCACCCTCCTGCCTGAAAGTCTGTGCGGAGCAGCTGTCGCCCATCTTCACTAATATTTTTAACAGATCTTTGGAGCAGTGTGAAGTCCCTTCATGCTTCAAACGCTCCACCATCATCCCTGTACAGAAGAAACCCAAAATATCTGGACTTAATGACTACAGGCCTGTTGCTTTAACATCTGTGGTCATGAAGTCATTTGAGAGACTTGTACTGGCCCACCTGAAGGACATCACCAGACCACTTCTTGATCCCCTCCAGTTTGCTTACCGAGCAAACAGGTCTGTGGACGATGCAGTAAACATGGGACTGCATTACATCCTACAACACCTAGACAGACCAGGGACTTACGTCAGGATCCTGTTTGTAGACTTCAGCTCGGCCTTCAACACCATAATCCCAGACCTCCTCCTGCCCAAGCTTACCCAGCTCTCTGTGCCAACCTCTACCTGTCAGTGGATTATTAACTTCCTGTCGAACAGGCAGCAGCTAGTGAGGTTGGGAAAATTTAAATCCAGCACATGTACCATCAGCACCGGAGCTCCTCAAGGATGTGTTCTTTCTCCACTGCTATATTCACTCTACACAAACGAATGCACCTCTACAGACCCTTCTGTCAAACTCCTGAAGTTTGCAGATGACACCACAGTCATTGGCCTTATTCAAGACGGTGATGAATCTGCCTACAGAAAGGAGGTTGCTCAGCTGGCTGCCTGGTGTAGTCAAAACAACCTAGAGCTGAATGCATTCAAGACAGTGGAGATGATAGTGGATTTCAGAAGGAACCCTCCATCACTTCCTCCCCTCACCATCCTGGACAGCACTGTGGATACTGTGGAGTCATTCAGGTTCCTGGGCTCCACCATCTCTCAGGACCTGAAGTGGGAGTCCCACATAGACTCCATTGTAAAGAAGGCCCAGCAGAGGTTATACTTCCTCCGTCAATTGAGGAAGTTCAACCTACCACAGGAGCTACTGACCCAGTTCTACTCAGTGGTCATCGAATCTGTTCTGTGCACTTCAATTACTGTTTGGTATGGCTCGGCCACCAAATCAGACCTACGAAGACTACAACGGACAGTTCGTAGTGCTGAGAAAATTATTGGTGCTCCTCTGCCCACACTTCAGGACCTGTACGATTCCAGAGTGAAAAACAGGGCAAGAAAAATCATCATTGACTCCACACACCCAGCACACAAACTCTTTGATCTGCTGCCCTCTGGCCGGCGCTTTAGAGCACCAAACACCAGGACTTCCAGACACAGAAGCAGCTTCTTCCCCCAGGCAATCTCCCTCCTAAACAGATAACTGCTCCTTAAGAGCAATATTCCACTTCCACTACTCCTATAGTGTGCACTATAGTGCCTTATTATATCTACATCTTATGTATACATGTATATAACACTACCTCTACTTACTACATTATCCATTTGCACAAGTGTACATACAATCTGTTAATATGTTTATTCTACTATATACTACCCTGTACAATGTCTCTTATATGTTATTATCCCCCATTTTCTGTAAAATAGTCTTTATTTTATATATGCACAATTTAGAATCTTTTAGACTGTAAATCGTATTATATTGTATTGTCATTGTGTTGAATGTCTGTACTAGAAGCTTCCAACACCAAAGAAAATTCCTTGTGTGTGCAAGCACACTTGGCAATAAAGCTCTTCTGATTCTGATTCTGATTCTGATACAGCTACGGCCGGAAGTGGTGCAAAATCTCGCCATATAATTACAATAAATTACATTAGCGAACGCCTACACCTACCAGGGGCGGTTCTAGGGGGGGCCAGAGGGGGCCAGTTCCCCTGTGTCAGCACACTTGGCACCCCACTGGCCCCCCTAAATTTGGAATCGTTTCTGGAATTTTTTACCACAACCGAGCAATTTCGGGTGCAATGCACAGTTTGTCCTGCGAGTGGCAGTAACGATGCTTGTGTGCCAAAAGAAAGATTACGCAAGCAAGACGCAAATAATGTCGAGTCTGTGCGCCAGTAACGAAGTGGACAGTAACGAAGTAAATTTACCTGAGTACTGTACTTATGTACACTTTTTGAGTATCTTTACTTTACTTTAGTATTATTTTTTCTGAGTACTTGTACTTTAACTTCACTACATTTGAAAGACAAATAACATACTTTTTACTCCACTACATTTAAAAAAGGTCCAAAAGTAGAAAATGGTTTCTATGCAGCGGGGTTTCCTGTGTGCGCAATTTATCTGGCTTGCGATCTGCCAGGACCTTTTACTGTTGCCAAGTATTTCAGTTTTGCTAAGCTTGCGGTTTTCCGGCAAGCTTTGAATGGCCATTTTTCAGATTTTTTACGCAAATCTGGCAACTCTGGGATCTTCCCCGCTAAACTAATGTAAACGTAGGCGCTGCTACACCGTTGATAGCGCTCTAAAAAGGCAAATAGAACAATAAAAGACGAAAAAGGCACATGTTAAAGTGTGGTGTAATCATCTGTGGGTTACGATCAGTCAAAGATCGTAGAAACATTGTCATGAAAATGATCGGCATAAATAAGCATCTACACCTTGAGCTACGCGTGAGTGTTAACTTCTGATCTGCTGCTGTATCATTTAAAGCGATTTGGAAAATGAATGATGTTTTCACTGAAGTAACTATAGTTGAAGTATTCCTGTTGAAATAAAAACTAGAACCCTGCCCAAAATACAACAGAAAATGTAATGGATTTAATGGTTATAATGGGAATTGTACTATGGATACTTGTTGTCTATGTGATGGATTCTATTGGTGGGATGGTAAATCATATTGGAATAAACTCAAAACACACTACAAAGAGTAATTTAATTTAAAAATCTCATTCTAATTCAAAAATTCATTGTTTTTTCCGCAGGGATGGTATTTGCAGTAAAACCACAGTATCCACAAATTTACCATTTTCTATATATAGGAACCATACTCCAATTAATAATCTTTAGTAAAACCACAGCAACTAAAAATACCATAGTTCATTATACTAGCTATAGTTTATGTTTGTAGTTAAATTATTGTAATACAAATGGTAAAAAATCCAACAAAAACATGGCTTCTACACTTGACTATTTACAACAACCTTACTACTTACTGGTAAATTGCTGCTAAAACTGGTAAAGGGAATATACAAAATAAAAGAACACTGCTCATAAATACATAGGCCTAGGGGGCTAATGAGGATAATTAGGCTAAATGATCATACAGGATTATATCTAAACTAAACATACATGTGCTAAACATATAAAGCTCTTAAAGGAGTTGCTCACTGCAAATTTTGCCCCCATTGACTTTCCATAGTAGGAATAAAAACTACTATGGAAAGTCAATGGGGGCAAATTTTGAAGTGAACTACTCCTTTAATACCACTGATACTGTGAGCTACTCAGTGTATTCGGTATGTTGCTTCAGAGGCATAAGGTATAGACAATAAAACAATGCACAACTGACATAAAGGAAATTTACTTTTAATACTTGAGTACTTTTAAAAGCACGTACTTCTGTACTTTTACTAAGCAAGAATCTGTCTTTACAACTTTTACTTGTAGTGGAGTAATATTTGACCAGTAGTATCTGTACTTTCACTCAAGTAAGGAAGTTGTGTACTTCGTCCACCTTGTAGCAGAGTTCAAGTAATCAATACAGTTTATTCTATACTGTCCTGTATATTACTTGTGGTGTATTTGAGAGTCGAGCTTTAGGTTTCATTTACACATTTTCATAATTTTCCAATTGCAGTTAAAATGAAGAGAAAAATTCTAAGGACATAATGTCCTTTTTTAATAAGAAAACTAAAGATAATAGTCAGTCAAGGCTGGAGAAAGAAGATGCTTCTGAAAAAGAGTCAGAAATGCACAAAAGCTTAGAGAATGAAGAAAGTCCAATAGAACAGAGGACCCATCAGCAAGGTGATTTAGTTGTGCAGAGAGACAACTTCTGTAACCCTGAAATTCCATGTGAAAAACATGAGTTTTTACATGAGTATTTAGTTAACATGGCATTCACATGAAAGTGTGCCAAAACCACATCACATGTGAAAATTTTGAAATTCGTGTTTTTTTCTTTGTGTAAAGGAAATACCTGATAATGTGACTCACGTTAAGATGACTGCTTAAGTTGATTTTGGGATATGTTGTTGTGGGTAGTTTTTCATTTATGTATGTACATTTAAGATGCAGAAAAGTGCCTAAATGTTATTATTGTTGTCATTGTTATTTATATACAATGTGTTGTGAAATAAATGACCATGGAACATTAATTTGAGCTGAACTTGTTTTATTAGCTTATTAGTTTACTTAGAGTAAACAGTAATACATGACAGTGAAAAATGACTGAAAATTAATCATGACACATGTTAGTGTGCCCCCTGAAAAGCATACGTGGCCCCTGCCTGCACCCATCCCCCCCCCCCAGCTACAGTAGTCTAGAACCGCCACTGACACCTACCCCAACCCTACCCTTAAAATAATTTAAAAAATGAATCAACTGTTTTCAGCGTGAAAAAATGATGTGCGCATGCGCAGTGGAGGTAGCTGTATCCCTTCTAGTCAAAATCGACTTTTTTCATCGGCGCTGCAGCCGCCTTACGATCACATGGGCCATTAAAGTACCGCGAGAGCAAAACGGGACCAACCGGCCACCTAGATCAGGCGCTGCAGTTGTTCAAAATCAACTGCGAAAGCCTTGATGACAACCCAGTTTATTCTCATTGGCCAGAATGTTCACGTATATGACATGTGTTGCGTGTTTATTCTGACACACTCGGTTATACTCACACAAATTTGTATATCACATTTTATGTTTATTGTACTGATCTTAATGCAAAAATATAGGTATTCCTATCATATTCACTTCATCACTTCACTATATGAGACCAATTTTCTTTTATTGCACTTATGCTTTTTGTTGTCCTTATGTTGTTCCAAATGCTTTAATGATTAAATGTAAATGTCAACAGTGATAAAGAAAAGAATATCCCGTGGTCTGCTGTAGGTTCAGCTCCCTACGGGCAGCACGAAGTGTGCGACCTGACGGCCGTCTTTTTACTCCATCTCCGCCTGCAACCGGCAGATCTCGCCAGTCGGTGGCCGTCAGACTCGAAGTCGATCGGTCTGGGCACTGCCACGTGAAGTCGAACACACGTATTTTCAAGTGCACTCATTTCAAAGTGAAATTCATCTGATAGAAACACACCTTGAGCCTCGGGCTATAATTCTGCGTAAACGGATAGATGACGTATCCAAGATGGCCGCCGAGACTTGTGCTGCTGTCGCTATAACTACAAAGGTAAAGCCAGTTACAGTCAGCGTATGTAAATCTGTCATATCGTTGTATAATGAGAATCTTTACCTTTTGAGCATTAAGTTAGAGATAATCAAAGGAGACACGGAGCAGTTTAATACGGACTTTATTTCCAAATTCACGTTTACAGCAAGGAGTATCGGTGTAAACCAATAAAACACATTACAACAAGGACAATCACAACTGTCAAGCTAGAAGGCGATGAAAGAGCAGAGGCAGGAAATGAAACATTGGGAAAGAGAGAAGTGGTTAACAGACTACAGGACCGTTTGAAATACAGCTAGCTACAAGGGCCTTAACATTTTATCTGGTAAATCTGTTCGTTGGCTTAACCCACATATCTAAATTCTCTGGTTTATGTTAGCAGCATGCTGTATTGAGACGCCACACTGTTGGATTTACAGCAGTCCGTCTGAAGCTTGTCATGTAGTAATCTGAGATTATGTGGCGTTAGGCAAATCGTTTACAAATATGTTTCCAATTTTCTGCGTTTGTATTAATTTCCCTTCTTTTAAATGCAAGATATACATATTTACGAGTAGTTGAGTTAGAGGCATATCGCAGGCGGAAATGTCCGATCAGTTCACTTTCAAATAAGCAAAAATCGTCCACACAACACTGTAAGGAAAAAATGTGCAATTTACAAACATGTTTTTTGCAGGTAGCTTTGTTCATTATCTCGCTTTATTTTATGTCTTTATCTTTTAATATTTAAAAACTAGTTAAACACTCCTTTAAGTCAAGTACAGAGTTCTCTAAACAGTGAAAAGGGATATGGTGAATTATTATGTTCAAGATCTCGGTGAAGTTCATTGCATGCTGGGAATGTGCAGTGTGGTTTGGGTTGATGATATAATAAGGTATTATAACTGAAGAAGCTTGGCTGGGTGTCCTGCGTCATTTCACACCAAATGTATCAGTTTTGTTCTGCTGTAGCCTTAGATCACTTACCAATTTACCAGTTCTAGTTCAAAATATGTCATAAGGTTTTGATTATTTTACTGGTTTATTTCTACTTTGTCAAAATAGTCAATTGAGGCCAAGCACAGTTCTTTCAGCAATGCAACTATCCACAAATTTCAGGATTCATGAGGAATGAAGTCCCTGGCTAAAAAGCTGTTGTGAAGTATTTAAATATAGATGCAAATGTCTAGTTTTGAGATGCTATACAATCTTAATGTGCAGGTAGACTCTAGTACCAAGATTTCAATTTCTTCAGTTATTTATGATATAGTTAGAACAAATGTGCTGTCTATTTTTATAAAGTCCAGATATGCTTTCAGAATGTATGACTTGTGTGTCCATCACAGCCTGATAAAACAAATGCCCCAACCTGTTTTTTTCTGCTTTACCAAAGAGTGTTTAATATTTTTCTTCTTCCTAATGAACTTCACCTTTTCAAACCTTCACCACCGCTGCATGTCATAACAGGAATGCGTAAGATATGGTAAATAAAAAAAACATTCACAATAAGGCAACCGATCAAATGCAGCTTTCAAAGCAAATGTCGTCGTCTTTGTTTCTTTTAAAAAACGGGGGAATTAAAAAATCTGGTTACTCTGTGCTGTAAATGACCATTTGGATCAATACACCACCAGCTCAAATTGGTATTATTTTAATGATAGCCAATAACATCAATACCAGTCCCTCCATGCCAGAAGGCGAAAAAATTTAAGCAGACAAGCCACCAGGACAACCTTTAGTTAGGAGAATCCGACAAGCACCTTATTTGAAAGGACTGAAGGAGATACTTAAAACTTTATTTTTGTCAATTGTTGACACATTTTGTTGCGTTGACACATCACTACCCTTTAGAGGGAGGAGGGAAACGGCTCACAGGCCTTGTTTAGCGAGGGAGGCTGACACCTGATCAGCTAGCGTAGACAGTTGTGGGGGATCAGTCATGTTGAGGCTGCCGGAGGAAGACACGTTGCTCAGACGGCGGGGCGATCCGTCCATGGAAACATCGGTGGGTTGGTACACGATCTCAGCGCCATGATCGGTGCGGGCTTTGGCTTGTTCGCGGAAATTTAACTTTTGGCTCTCAATCTAGTGGGAGGAAGAGTAAAATTGTAGTTAAATAAATGTCAGGTTTAGGAAAAAATATGTACGTACCTAGGTGCCTTGTGTATAAAATAGTGTGGGTCTGTTGGGTGTGCACATTTACATTGACTTTATTTTTTATTAATCCCAATATGTGCATGGGAATTTGGGTTTATGCATCAGTAGGGAAATCAACAACTTCCCTATGGTTTACATACAGCTATATGGTTTACAAATTTCTGTCTTTCTCTTCACATAAACCGGGTCAAGAGAAAGTGTGGTCTAAAGTAAATCTGCCCTCTAGTGGACATGTATGGTCAAAATAAGCTTGCTAACTAAGTGCATAACTTATATCATATACTTCATATAGTGTTACTTCAAATAGGCACACACTACAATTCCAGTATTATACTTACTGAGACCCTCTGACATAACCAGACTGATCCCTTCAGAGGAGGGAGGGTCAAAGGGCATGTTTCCATCATTAGGATGAACAGCATCCCCATTAGAGGAAGCTTTTGAGGTCTGTGCATCTGCTTCCTTCTCCCTCTACAGTGTGAACGCCACAAAATGCACAGAGTTATGGGTAAACAAAACAAAAATGAGTGGGATCAATGCAAATGAGGAGGTTATGAAGGCAAAACAATACAGGTATAAGGAAAATAAAAGTGTCTGACGTCAGAAAGAATGCTGGGAGAGGAGGGTTTAGGCTAGAAATATGAGCTTCCTACTTACTGAAAACGGCTATTTTTGTTCTTAATTGTAAGAAAAGTTTAGTAATATACAGTATTGTTGTCACATGACCTTATAATGTGTTTAATTCAGTGAGTAGCGTAGCTGGGGCACAGCTAGGGGGGTAAAAGGAAGGAATGATTCTCATAGTCCCCAACCATTTCTAAATACTGCAAAATCTTAAATCAGCATGTCAACTCAGAATGTTAAATGGAAAACAATTGCCACCCTCAGTCAGCAGTGGTAGAAAAGATTTATGTTTGATAAAGACAGACAGCACAGTAAAAGACTACTGCATGAAATGATAGAAAAAGAAGAAAGCATTATGCAGGAGAGCAAATGAACTGATCATGAAAATGTGTTCAGTAGAGAGAGAAGACGAAGAAGAGCAAGACGCCCAACTGCCATTTTGTCACCCACAAACGTCTTTTTGAACGTTACATGGGTTTAGAACAATGTGGGTGAGTAAAGGCCCGTTCACACCAAGAACAATGACTGTTAAGATAACTAAAATGATAAATATTAGCATCCACATCAAAGAACAGCAACGTTATGTTTATTTTTAGTTCATACACTGTAGTTTTATCAGTTGGAAAAATTGTTCTGACATTGATCGCAACAATATCGTTCCTCTGTATCATTGTTTTAGCCATCGTCCTTGGTATAGATAATGCCAATTTGTGAATATTTTGTTGAACTAACCATTTAACAAATGTCAAATTTACGTACTTTGAATGAATAACGATATGAATAACTATGGTGTAATGAATAATTCTGGTGATTATGGTACTTTACCAACCTGCTTCCTGTATTTAAACAGTGTCCTATTAATGAGAACTTAAAGGCAACTCAAAGAAGTTGGCAAAAGTCTGTGCAAAAGCAGGACTTAAGTCTACCAAGCAGGAACAAGCATGCTGATCATAAGAATATTGTAATTTACAGTTAACAGGAAGGTAACTTTTGAGTAGTGAAGATAGAAGATTAAAACAGCCAAAAAGTATGATGAAACGCATTGTGGTGTATTACATATAAACTGCAACATAACATTTTTTGTTATTTAAAAAAAGAACATACCCTCTTCTGACCGCCCCCAGGAACATGTCCAATGTTATCAAGAGATCCAACTTTTGACTGGGCTTTGAAATCCAATTTCTCAGATTTGATCTCCACATTTCCACCTCCTAAAATACAAATGTGTGAAAGTCAGTTCTTTGAGCCTAAACCAAACCTTTGACGTTTTCTACTGAACTAGAGATGAAGAAAGGTAGAAGGTAGATGTTTCCATTTACTTAAGATATAACATCCAAACCGTCAAGATAAAGAAGGTAATCTATTATTTATATCTATTATTACACACAATTTCTTTATTTGTCATAGCATTTATTTGTCACATTTCTTTAATATGATGCTTGGAAGACATTATTTGACCTGTTACAGTGTAAAAATCTCACCTGGTTTGTGACGAATGTTGGCCTTAGAGCCACATTTTGACTGGACGTTGCTCAAGTCAATCTTTTTATGCAAAATCTGAATCTAAAGCACAAGGACAAGAAAAAGTCAGTCACCTAGAACATGAAGGGCCAATATGAGAGGAAACCAACCACATGCCCATGGCACCCAAAGAGTTGATGATCTTGAGTAGAAAAGTGGATTAATTACAACAACAGGGTTCATGAGACAGAGAAGAAACTATTCCCTTACATACCCAACTATGCAAATGATTTAATTGAATTACTTAATTAAACTTATTTAATAATAATTTAATATACATGTTAATTAAAATATATAATTCAAGCTGTGTAAAATTTCCTCTCTGTCCCTAATTCATTCAATATTTGCATCACGCAATGTAGTGGTCAAAGGTCCAAGAGGAAGCCAGAGGGAAGAAACTGGAACAGGAAGACATGTTATATTTGATTTACTGTGTTTTAGACAACATTCAGATATAACTAGATTTGCATCTGAAGAAAATATCAGTGCTTGCAAGGCAGCAAAACAGCTTTGGTTTCTTGTAAAATGACCCTCAAAAAATAGAGAAGAAAACCAAACCCATAATGACGTAATCACAATGTAAATCAATGGGAGATTTAAATTATTTGATCGTAATTTTTTAGTGTAACATACTATACCGAAGTATGAAATTATCAACAAAGATTTAATGGAGTTTGTTTGTGAAACAGTTGGAGCTGAAATAAATAATAGCCATAAATTGTCACAAAATGTTATTTAAAAGTTTTTATATACTGCTCACCTTGCAAGTACTGGCATAATGCACATGCTCAGATTAATCATCGTGTGACAAACCATATCCAATAGACTTCTAATGACAGTTTGAGGTGTTCACATGACACAACCACATATTTCTTAAACAGTTCACCCAAAAATAAAAATTCTGTTATCATTTCTTTACCCTCGAGTTGTTCCAAATCTGTAGGAATTTCTTTGTTCAGTGAACTCCGAGAACGATATTTGGAAGAATGCTTGTAAGCAAACAGTTGTTGGCCGCCTTTGATTACCATAGTAGGAAAAATTACAATGGCAGTCAAAAGTGCCCCAGAACATTACACGTCACATGACAAATTCCGGAACAATTATTTGTGTATTTTCCGGTATTTCTGCGTGAAAAGGGCTATACATTCTTTATAATATCTTCTTTTGTGTTTAACAGAACAAAGACATTTTTCCTACTATGGTAGTCAATTTTTGATTACAAGCATATCCTTCTCTGTTTATACAGATTTGGAACAATTTGAGGGTGAGTAAATTTTGGGGTAAACTGTTCCTTTCAACAGCCTGTCCTACCCAAGACCCCTCACCTGCCGAGGATTTTTTCCATTAACTACAGTTAAAACACCACCACAAACATCTGTCTGGTACATGCATACATTCTACGTAGCAGCATGACAACAACACGGATGCTAAACACCAGACAGACATTCAGATGCACCACGCGGAGGAACCTGGGGATAAACCACGTAAGAGATCACAGAGGGTTTCAGGCATACTAATCAAATCTTTTTCTGGCAGTCAAATAAAGAGAGATGCTAGACTATTGCAAAAAACAGGCCAGTGAAGGCATGCTGTAGACCCTGAACTAGACAAACTTGAGCATTATAAAGCAGAGCTTATATTGTATCGTTGTGTTTTGGAAGTCACCTCTTGAAGATGTACATTAAATGTCAAGAACAATTAAAGGTCAACAAGGAAAACACATGATTTATTAACCAAGTTGCTCATTTCTAGAGGGACAATGTATTTCTGCTGTGTTATAAATACAATCCACAACTGCTTCAAAAATGTGTTTTAGCTTTTTCAAATGAAAACAATTTTGGTGAGATTTACAAAAAAATTAAATGATAAAAGAAAAACTAATAGCTGTTTTTTTGTAAATCCAATAGGATTGAAAGTTTTTTACTTTCAGTTCAAGGTTTACACAGAATGAGTCTAGCGACCATGACCTCAGAAGACCTGGAATATCACCCACGGGTCATTTAAACGCTTGGTTCCAATTAATTTTAATAAACGGAACGTTCCAAACAGGATATAACTAATAAGGTTTAATTCGTTACAAGAGGTAACTGTTGACACTGACATTGGAGAACTGACTGGAAGCTATAGACACTTTCAACTGTCAGATTAAGACGATTCAATCTCATTTTTATCATTTTAATATTGGCTGATATTTAAAGGCTTAAAGGGCCAACATTTACAAAAATGAAAACTCTGTCATGAATTACTCCATGAATTGCTCCAATTCACAAATAATTTTACAGGAATTCTAAAACATGTCTATTATTGATGCATGTAGAAAGGCTTTCAATCTGACACTGAAAAATACTTGAGGACATTTTTGCATTTTAAAAGGGTTGTTAGTCCGTATGTAGCGAATTTAGGTGAATTTAGTGTTGACTGTTTAGGATGAGCTAGAAAGGATGCAAGCTACTCTAGCTAGTAACAGTGCTCTAGTTAGTACTCTTAACTATTTCTGAGCGAGGATTTCTAACACTACCAGTTACTCACATTACCACCTCCAGGAACATGCTTGATATTGCCTTTGGATCCGCATCTAGCCTCAACATTTGACATGTCGATCTTCTTATGAACAATAGTGATCTGAAAAAGGAAAAGTCAAGTCAAGAAAGTTAATGTGGTGCCTGTGGAGTGGTGTAGATTTCAGGTTTCTCAAAGGGTTCTGGTCTATTGATAAGACAACAGGAGTTTGACAGGTAAATTCACCTTTTTGCCTTGTTATACTATACTATACTAAGTGACTTTGTGCCAAAAATAAAAGTTTTAGGGCCCTAATTTAACAATCTAAGCGCATGGTCTAAAGCGCAAGGCGCAAGTAGACTTAGGGCGTGTCCGAATCCACTTTTTCTAGTTTAAGGATGGGAAGAATGGTCTAAAAGGGTTGTCCCTTTTTGTCATGGGTGTGTTTTGGGCAAAACGTGCAGTAAACCAGTCAGAGTCCCATCTCCCATTCCCTATAAGAGCCAGTTGCGCTAGCACCATGGCGGATTTGCTATTTACACAGCAAAATTTGTAAGAGCAAAGACTGGACGCTTCTCCAGTGAGGAAACGCATCTGCTCGTGCACAAGGTTAAAGCGCGTGAGAAGACCATCTACAGGACAAGTCGGATTTTTTATCTTTTTGTATACAATAATAATCTTTTAAATTATAATCTATTTATTTGTAATATTTGGCATTGTGTGCTGCTGTGCGTCCCTCTGTGTGTAATAAGCAGAATGTATGCACGCTGTGTAACCGCCTATAGGCGCATATTAGCCTACTAACGAGCTCTTTAAATAACAAAAAAATATTGCGCCGTTGACTTTAGACCAGGTTTCACTTGGTCAATGGCGCAGTCTATTTCAGTTACTTCTAAATAGCAACGCGCCAACAATGCGCCTGAACACACCTCGTTTTCAGACCAGCATGCCCATGGGCGCACAAGTGGGTGCAAATGCATTTGCTATTTAAACAACGTGGTGCAGGACGTGAAAATGGAAACTGCATCAGGCTGAAACTAGCAAAAAACACTTGCGTCACGCCTGGTACCACATTGCACCTTGTGTACGATTGGGCCCATAGTCTCTATTGCTCACTCATTGTGTCTATGATAAATCAATCACCTCCACCAGACTGTGATGTGGATCTTAAAAAAACAGCCCAGATGGACAAACAAAGATTCTTGTCCAGAAGCTTTTAACTACAATCTTTATTTACTAGTTGTGTGTTCATACTTTGTCAAACATGCATGACTGAATTACCTTCCCTCCTCCAGGCTGGTGTTTGAGGTTCTCAGTGGAGCCAATCTTGGACCTGACGTTCTTCAGGTCAGGCAAGGGTGCAACAGGGGCGATGGGGGCGCGGGATCTCAGCGAACCGGGCGATTTAGGCGGGGTGCGGACCACGGCTACTTTCTTCACCTGTTGTCCAGGTGTTGAGGAGCGACTGGCCGGGCTGCTGCAACCACTGCGGTCTGGGGTTTTGGGTGAGTCCGCTGCCATATGAACACAACAAAATACAGAGTTTTCAGTTTCCAAGAAGCTTTTATGGGGTTTTTCTGCATTGATGTTTTCAATTCTGGCAGTAAGGAGCTACAGCAGTATTTAACAGCACGGCAGTGCATTGGCTCCCGCTCAAATGAGGCTTTTTACCTCTCTCAATGGACCCTGGTCCTGCCCTTCGCTGCTCCATCCGTAAAGCAGCTGTGATGTTCACAAATCAAAGTGGTACATATCAGACACATTTAAAGGGCTATTAAGAGAGAATCGTGCCCTTGGGCTTTCACTACCCATTTCTGGGCAGATATTGTTTACTTCCTGAAGACTGGTTAAGTGCTGCTGATTATAAGTGAGGCTTTGGCATGCAGTAAATTCTTTATGAGAATTTGTACCTGCTATGATTTTTTATTAACTTCTTTGTGGGGATGATTGGTAAACTTTTGTGGGTTTGTTTCTTGTGAGAATGCATTTAGATGACTAAAGATTGAGTATCCTTCCTTTAAATGCTATCAAAAAATGTAATTTGCCATTCCAGCTTACTTACATTTTATACAACTCACCTGGGATTTTGGTGCCTACTCCTTGGGGTTTAATGCCTACTGCCTTCGTCCTGGCATCGCCAACCTACACATGGACAACCAGAGCAAGAATCAGCCATTCGTAAATGGACTGCACTTGTGGATGGCTCTTTTTGAAGACCTGAGGTTTTTTTATTATATCACTATTTTATTTTCTATAGATCCAGAAAACTTTATGTGACAAAAGTGATTTGATTCTCTGTCTACCTGGTTATATATATATATATATGAAGAGTTTGGTTCCAAAATGAGATAACTCCGTTTTTAATTTTTTTTCAAAAATCATGTTTTTTTATTGTGCATTTGAATTAATATCAATCAAACTGCAGTTGGTTTGTTTTTATTTAAGCCATAATAACAAATAAACAATACAGCTAACACAATAAAAACATGATAACATAATAAACACATTTAGTTATCTCATTTTGGAACCAAACCCTTCATAAAATAATATTATTTTTATATTTATTTATATGTATAATATAAAATAGCGTAGGAGAGATTTATCTTCATTGTTATTTTTTTCTAAGGTTTTGCTGTCACATCATAGGACACATTTATGTTTTATTTGTCACCTCTCATATACGGTATGTTGACTCTTGTGTTCTTTTTAGGTGTTGTACATTCAACCTCCTCATTGGGTCTCCATTTTTGTTGTATTGGATATGGTATGCAAAAGTACAGTTTTGCAATAAGGTCTCATGTATAGGACTTTTTGACCAAAACAGGCTGATGGTTAGGGATGGCCAGGAGTACTTACCGTGGCCCTGGACTCCCTGGCTCCTGCACTTTGGGGCCCTTTTACAGAGTTTACAGAGCCTGGATTGCTTAAACAACATGATGGAGTTGAGGAGGAGGCAGGGGGATTTTTGCTTGGGATGCCTGATGCTGTACACCCTCTTTGAGGGGTAGATGTAGGTGTAGATTTAGCATGCGTGATTGTGGTGAGTATCTTATTTGTTTGAGAGAATGAAAGAAGAAAAAAGCAATAAATAATATAATGAACTGAAAGATGGAAGATGCTGTTAAAAATATAAAATAAAACAAAATGCATTATTAACCCTCATGAACCTTTTTTATGTTCAGGGTATCAGAGACTATACATACAAATATAATGGTAGTAATTTATTAATTAACAAAATTACGAAATTCTTTTTTAATATAAATATTTTTTGATAATTTAACTTATAGTAGGTAGATTAGATATTACTAAAGTTGTTGAGGAAGGGAGGGTTGACATTTTCAAAAATGTGAACGATTAGTTTATGCACTATTCAAAATGTTTTCATGATTATTTATTAGGGAAAAAAATATCAGCCTGATGCTTCGATGTTACGCATGTTTTACAAGCTATATAACACCTGTGTGGGCTCTGAAACCTCAAACATAACATGAGAATTATGAATTTTTGATAATGTGTAAAAAAAAACTTTAAATATGAAAGAATGACCTTGCAGTTGTTATTCATGTCATTATCTGTGATAATAACTCTACCTTTTTCTCAGAAGCCCCTCCTGCTCCAGTCTTGGCTGTAGGAAGAACAATAAAGAAACGGTAAGAAAGAGTGTTCACATAGTCACATTTTAAGTCACCTGCGATTAAAATTTATCATCAGGAAGACACCAGTCTACAGTATATGTACTCAAAGATGCTGAGAGTCCTCTTCCCAGAAGCAGCAATTTCAGCATTTCAGGTTTTTATGTATGTTTGCGATATACTTTCAGAAACAGACTACATACATGAATTCATGTATATAGAATGAATGTTAAGATGTGTTTATTATGTTATCATGTTTTTATTGTGTTAGCTGTATTGTTTATTTGTTATTATGGCTTAAATAAAAACAAACCAACTGCAGTTTGATTGATATTAATTCAAATGCACAATAAAAAAACATGATTTTTGAAGTTATCTCATTTTGGAACCAAACTCTTCATATATATACAGTCATGGCCAAAATTGTTGGCACCCCTGAAATTTTTCCAGAAAATCAAGTATTTCTCACAGAAAAGTATTGCATTAACACATGTTTTGCTATACACATGTTTATTCCCTTTGTGTGTATTGGAACAAAACAAAAAAATGGAGGGAAAAAAGCAAATTTGACATAATATCACACAAAACTCCAAAAATGGGCTGGACAAAATTATTGGCACCCTTAACTTAATATTTGGTTGCACACCCTTTGGAAAAAATAACTGCAATCAATCGCTTCCTATAACCATCAATAAACTTCTTACACCTCTCACCCGGAATTTTGGACCACTCTTCCTTTGCAAACTGCTCCAGGTCTCTCATATTGGAAGGGCGCCTTTTCCCAACAGCAATTTTAAGATCTCTCCACAGGTGTTCAATGGGATTTAGATCTGGACTCATTGCTGGCCACTTCAGAACTCTCCAGCGCTTTGTTGCCATCCATTTCTGGGTGCTTTTTGAAGTATGTTTGGGGTCATTGTCCTGCTGGAAGACCCACGATCTCGGACGCAAACCCAGCTTTCTGACACTGGGCCCTACATTGCGACCCAAAATCCTTTGGTAATCCTCAGATTTCATGATGCCTTGCACACAGTCAAGGCACCCAGTGCCAGAGGCAGCAAAACAACCCCAAAACATCTTTGAACCTCCACCATATTTGACTGTAGGTACTGTGTTCTTTTCTTTGTAGGCCTCATTCCGTTTTCGGTAAACAGTAGAATGATGTGCTTTACCAAAAAGCTCTATCTTGGTCTCATCTGTCCACAAGACGTTTTCCCAGAAGGATTTTGGCTTACTCAAGTACATTTTGGCAAACTGTAGTCTTGCTTTTTTATGTCTCTGTGTCAGCAGTGGGGTCCTCCTGGGTCTCCTGCCATAGCGTTTCATTTCATTTAAATGTCGACGGATAGTTCGCGCTGACACTAATGCACCCTGAGCCTGCAGGACAGCTTGAATTTCTTTGGAACTTGTTTGGGGCTGCTTATCCACCATCCGGACTATCCTGCGTTGCAACCTTTCATCAATTTTTCTCTTCCGTCCACGTCCAGGGAGATTAGCTACAGTGCCATGGGTTGCAAACTTCTTGATAATGTTGCGCACTGTGGACAAAGGAACATCTAGATCTCTGGAGATGGACTTGTAACCTTGAGATTGTTGATATTTTTCCACAATTTTGGTTCTCAGGTCCTCAGACAGTTCTCTTCTCCTCTTTCTGTTGTCCATGCTTAGTGTGGCACACACAGACACACAATGCAAAGACTAAGTCAACTTCTCTCCTTTTTATCTGCTTTCAGGTGTGATTTTTATATTGCCCACACCTGTTACTTGCCCCAGGTGAGTTTAAAGGAGCATCACATGCTTGAAACAATCTTATTTATCCACAATTTTGAAAGGGTGCCAATAATTTTGTCCAGCCCATTTTTGCAGTTTTGTGTGACATTATGACAAATTTGCCTTTTTCCTCCTTTTTTTTGTTTTGTTCCAATACACACAAAGGGAATAAACATGTGTATAGCAAAACATGTGTTAATGCAATACTTTTCTGTGAGAAATACTTGATTTTCTGGAAAAATTTCAGGGGTGCCAACAATTTTGGCCATGACTGTATATATAACCAGGTAGACAGAGAATCAAATGACTTTTGTCACATAAAGTTTTCTGGATCTATAGAAAATAAAATAGTGATATAATAAAAAAACCTCAGGTCTTCAAAAAGAGCCATCCACAAGTGCAGTCCATTTACGATTGGCTGATTCTTGCTCTGGTTGTCCATGTGTAGGTTGGCGATGCCAGGACGAAGGCAGTAGGCATTAAACCCCAAGGAGTAGGCACCAAAATCCCAGGTGAGTTGTATAATATGTAAGTAAGCTGGAATGGCAAATTACATTTTTTGATAGCATTTAAAGGAAGGATACTCAATCTTTAGTCATCTAAATGCATTCTCACAAGATACAAACCCACAAAAGTTTACCAATCATCCCCACAAAGAAGTTAATAAAAAATCATAGCAGGTACAAATTCTCATAAAGAATTTACTGCATGCCAAAGCCTCACTTATAATCTGCAGCACTTAACCAGTCTTCAGGAAGTAAACAATATCTGCCCAGAAATGGGTAGTGAAAGCCCAAGGGCACGATTCTCTCTTAATAGCCCTTTAAATGTGTCTGATATGTACCACTTTGATTTGTGAACATCACAGCTGCTTTACGGATGGAGCAGCGAAGGGCAGGACCAGGGTCCATTGAGAGAGGTAAAAAGCCTCATTTGAGCGGGAGCCAATGCACTGCCGTGCTGTTAAATACTGCTGTAGCTCCTTACTGCCAGAATTGATAACATCAATGCAGAAAAACCCCATAAAAGCTTCTTGGAAACTGAAAACTCTGTATTTTGTTGTGTTCATATGGCAGCGGACTCACCCAAAACCCCAGACCGCAGTGGTTGCAGCAGCCCGGCCAGTCGCTCCTCTACACCTGGACAACAGGTGAAGAAAGTAGCCGTGGTCCGCACCCCGCCTAAATCGCCCGGTTCGCTGAGATCCCGCGCCCCCATCGCCCCTGTTGCACCCTTGCCTGACCTGAAGAACGTCAGGTCCAAGATTGGCTCCACTGAGAACCTCAAACACCAGCCTGGAGGAGGGAAGGTAATTCAGTCATGCATGTTTGACAAAGTATGAACACACAACTAGTAAATAAAGATTGTAGTTAAAAGCTTCTGGACAAGAATCTTTGTTTGTCCATCTGGGCTGTTTTTTTAAGATCCACATCACAGTCTGGTGGAGGTGATTGATTTATCATAGACACAATGAGTGAGCAATAGAGACTATGGGCCCAATCGTACACATGGTGCAATGTGGTACCAGGCGTGACGCAAGTGTTTTTTGCTAGTTTCAGCCTGATGCAGTTTCCATTTTCACGTCCTGCACCACGTTGTTTAAATAGCAAATGCATTTGCACCCACTTGTGCGCCCATGGGCATGCTGGTCTGAAAACGAGGTGTGTTCAGGCGCATTGTTGGCGCGTTGCTATTTAGAAGTAACTGAAATAGACTGCGCCATTGACCAAGTGAAACCTGGTCTAAAGTCAACGGCGCAATATTTTTTTGTTATTTAAAGAGCTCGTTAGTAGGCTAATATGCGCCTATAGGCGGTTACACAGCGTGCATACATTCTGCTTATTACACACAGAGGGACGCACAGCAGCACACAATGCCAAATATTACAAATAAATAGATTATAATTTAAAAGATTATTATTGTATACATAAAGATAAAAAATCCGACTTGTCCTGTAGATGGTCTTCTCACGCGCTTTAACCTTGTGCACGAGCAGATGCGTTTCCTCACTGGAGAAGCGTCCAGTCTTTGCTCTTACAAATTTTGCTGTGTAAATAGCAAATCCGCCATGGTGCTAGCGCAACTGGCTCTTATAGGGAATGGGAGATGGGACTCTGACTGGTTTACTGCACGTTTTGCCCAAAACACACCCATGACAAAAAGGGACAACCCTTTTAGACCATTCTTCCCATCCTTAAACTAGAAAAAGTGGATTCGGACACGCCCTAAGTCTACTTGCGCCTTGCGCTTTAGACCATNTTTAGTTATCTCATTTTGGAACCAAACCCTTCATAAAATAATATTATTTTTATATTTATTTATATGTATAATATAAAATAGCGTAGGAGAGATTTATCTTCATTGTTATTTTTTTCTAAGGTTTTGCTGTCACATCATAGGACACATTTATGTTTTATTTGTCACCTCTCATATACGGTATGTTGACTCTTGTGTTCTTTTTAGGTGTTGTACATTCAACCTCCTCATTGGGTCTCCATTTTTGTTGTATTGGATATGGTATGCAAAAGTACAGTTTTGCAATAAGGTCTCATGTATAGGACTTTTTGACCAAAACAGGCTGATGGTTAGGGATGGCCAGGAGTACTTACCGTGGCCCTGGACTCCCTGGCTCCTGCACTTTGGGGCCCTTTTACAGAGTTTACAGAGCCTGGATTGCTTAAACAACATGATGGAGTTGAGGAGGAGGCAGGGGGATTTTTGCTTGGGATGCCTGATGCTGTACACCCTCTTTGAGGGGTAGATGTAGGTGTAGATTTAGCATGCGTGATTGTGGTGAGTATCTTATTTGTTTGAGAGAATGAAAGAAGAAAAAAGCAATAAATAATATAATGAACTGAAAGATGGAAGATGCTGTTAAAAATATAAAATAAAACAAAATGCATTATTAACCCTCATGAACCTTTTTTATGTTCAGGGTATCAGAGACTATACATACAAATATAATGGTAGTAATTTATTAATTAACAAAATTACGAAATTCTTTTTTAATATAAATATTTTTTGATAATTTAACTTATAGTAGGTAGATTAGATATTACTAAAGTTGTTGAGGAAGGGAGGGTTGACATTTTCAAAAATGTGAACGATTAGTTTATGCACTATTCAAAATGTTTTCATGATTATTTATTAGGGAAAAAAATATCAGCCTGATGCTTCGATGTTACGCATGTTTTACAAGCTATATAACACCTGTGTGGGCTCTGAAACCTCAAACATAACATGAGAATTATGAATTTTTGATAATGTGTAAAAAAAAACTTTAAATATGAAAGAATGACCTTGCAGTTGTTATTCATGTCATTATCTGTGATAATAACTCTACCTTTTTCTCAGAAGCCCCTCCTGCTCCAGTCTTGGCTGTAGGAAGAACAATAAAGAAACGGTAAGAAAGAGTGTTCACATAGTCACATTTTAAGTCACCTGCGATTAAAATTTATCATCAGGAAGACACCAGTCTACAGTATATGTACTCAAAGATGCTGAGAGTCCTCTTCCCAGAAGCAGCAATTTCAGCATTTCAGGTTTTTATGTATGTTTGCTATATACTTTCAGAAACAGACTACATACATGAATTCATGTATATAGAATGAATGTTAAGACCATGATTTTGTGTAATTTGATTTGTGCAGGACAATATTTAACTATGCCAAAACATAAGGAATGAATAAACCGTGAAGCCTAAGCTAACAGTTATGTAATTGTTGCTTTTCCATAAGGAAATACAGTCCCAGTGCTTGCAAGGCAGAAAAGAAACAATGTTAAATCTTTAGTTTAATGCTATATCTACTTAAATGCAATGACACATCATTGCATTGAGTTTATGCATGTCATGACAGTCATTTATCTTGTTTTCTATTTGAATGTCCAAACTGTTTTGCAGTGTCTATAGATGTTAAAAAATGATCAATAGCAATTCATTATACAGATTCTGCTATGACATGACTTCATAAAGTTTCATCTAAAATAAAAAACTAAAATTTCCTACAAAAAAAAACACTGTCCAAAAGTGTTTGCAAAAACCTGCAGACAACAAAGACAACAAATGCTGAAAAAAATCAATTACAGTACCTTGACTGAGTATTGTCATAGTTCAGGCACAACAATTCATTTAGTCTCCCACAAGTTGTTGCATTTAAGATTATATACTTGTTTTATAGTTTTATTGTATTTAAGTAATACTAAGTATTTTGAGATCAATTAACTGCAAAAAAGGTAAAAAATTGCATCGCATTGCATTGCATTCAGCTGCCTTGCAAGCATTGCTATTGGCTTGTCAGATTTCTCGTATAAATGCCTTAAGATAGTTTTGCTTTGCAAAGTTTCACACTATCGAGCCAGATTTTCTTAATGCATGTATGTGCGTTTTGAGTTGTTTTAGCTATCTGATCTTTTTTGTGGAAGACGTCTGCACAGCTGTTTGAGACATTTAGGGGCGGTTTCCCGGACAGGGATTATCTTAAACCAGGACTAGGCCTTAGTTAAACTAGTTTATTTAAGTCATTTAAAAAAAACATACTTTACAAAAAAACATATATTTTAAGATATGCCAGTGCAATTTGTTTTCGATCAAGACATCTCTAACATTTAAATAAGTCTTGGACTAGGCTTAAGCCCTGTCCTGAAAACCACCCCTTAGTGTATGTTCTGTCTTGAACCCAGCAGCAAATACTGACCTTCTCCTTTCAGTATGTATTATAGTCAACCCCATCTTCATTGACTTTTAGGTCCACTGGGTTATGTTTATAAATGTTTATCAAAATGGACATCTGGGAAACGGGTGTTCCCAGACATGGTTCTGTGAGTGATACATTCAACATACATGCAGAGGTGACATGCATTACCGAGGGACAGGTAAAAAATTGTGCCAGCCAATGCACAAAGTTAGTCACAAACACAGGCAGAATAACACTGAGCACACACAGAGAGGTAAGCAATATAGATAAAAAGACAGGGCACAAAGGGTCGAGAGAGAGATTTTGTGGCTACGAGCAGCCCGTTTCTTCAACCGGACACATTGGTGTGCGCTTTTCAGAAAGGGAACTGCATAAGTCTACTGCTCTACTTAAAAGAAAAGAAAAATGGAAGAGAAATAAAATATCTGTGAAAGAGGAAGAGGCTGTGGGGAGATTGGGGAACAGAACGGAAAACAGACCTTTGGATGGGACACTTGATTTTATGGCCGGAGCAGCATCTTTGGAGGGAGTTTTCTGAAGTTTTGGAGCAGATTTGGGGTAAGGGGTGGCAGTGACCGTGGCAACAGGTTTCTTGGTTTTTTTGGCAGGGGATTCTTTGATGGGAGCTCCTTTGCTTGGCATTACTTGAGCGCTGGGCTTGACGGTATCTTTAGCAGGAGCAGCATCAGCATCAGGTTCTGGTTTGGCAACAGACTGGAGATTTTGCATTTCAATAAGATCCTCACTTGTCTCCAAGTATTTCTCTGCTTTATCTTGCTTGTCCTCTTTTGCTTCTTTGGGTTCTTTGTGTTCCTCTGAATCTGCTTCATGTTCCATCTTGGGTTCTGCCGTCTCTTGGGAACATGGAGGAATGCTGCTCTCATCCTCTTCTTCTTCTGGTACTTCCTCTTCTTCCTCACGAGCATTGGTATGGACGTCTGTGAGTGACAACTCCTGATGGGTGGGCTCGGCCGCACCAATGGGAGAAAGAGGAGAGCCTGGATCTGCCCGACAGGAGTCTGGGCTCTTGCTTTCCGGTGGCGTTTTGTCAGAACTGCACTCCCAGCCCGCAGGGGCACTCTGCTGACCTGGATCCTGAGGTTCGGTGTAGTCGAAGGATAGGCCACGCTTTTTAGCTTCCTCTGGGGTCATGGAAAGATGAGTAGGGGCTTCGTGTTCGCTATTAAATCGATCATCTTTTTGAGATGTCAAACCTGGGGCAACAGAACTGCATACCAAATTATCTCCAGTTTCTTTCTCTTCTTCATCATCCACAACATCTTCTCTGTCCTTGTCTTCATCATAATCATCTTCACCATTTTTCTGTTCTTCCATATTGATATCATTTCCAGAAGGCGCATCCACATCAGGAGAACAAGAACGTTTTGTTTCATTCTCCTCTTTCTCATCCTCAAGCCCACTGGGACTGTGATCAGACATCTTCTCTGAGGGACTCTTCTTTTCTTGGCTGTCAAAGCCCATGATCCCTGAACCCAACCCTGCGGAAAGGGTCTGCAGATGTGGGGACGCGGGTGACTGGTGTGGGCTGACAGATTTCTCCCTTTCCCCGTTCTCCTGCTCTCCCTCCTCATCCACTGATGCCGCACTGCTCCGGCCACTCTCTGGCAGACTTCCTGGGGTTAAATCTTCTGATGACGTGGAAGGCAGAATGATAGGAACAGCCACAGACAATTGCAGAATTAGCAACACTCAACCACCCTCTCTCCACAATCAACATTAGAGGCAGAAAAAGAAAAGGAATCAAGAAACGAAAATGAGGTAAAAACAGATAAGGAGCTCAAACACAACACAAACAACAAACAAGTTTCTCTCTTGATATCAAAAGTCACAATCCAGTGTTTTGAAAACTGCACACTAAACTTTGAGATAAAGGCACTTTTACAATAAGGAGTGCTTGCTAAGCTGAATTAGCTAGATGTAGACTACAACATGGGATTTGCCAAAATTGTGGATCAGTGGAGGTAAAATGAGGATTCAATGCAGTAGGGTCAGGTAGTCATGGGATCACTGCTTATAAAAGTGCCTTTTTAACTCACATTCAATCACAGGTTTCAACGTTCACAACAACCATAACCAAAACAAAACCATAAATTAAATCAACAGTCCAATCAGACCACAATATCCACAATGACCCAACAGACCCACAACATCTCTGTGAGCTTCAGTAAGTAATGCATTGATGGCTGATAGGAAGATGACTGACGAAGCAATGAATTGGTGCACTCTTAATTTGCCAGTATAATTTAATGCAGAGTTGCCGTTCGCTTTCTGACTTGAGCGGTATAGCACGTTTTGCATTGTGTTTTGAATGCATTTTAAGCAGGTTTAATGCATTCAGTGATTGCTTTGCTGAAACCCCTATTATTCTTAGTATGTTCCAGTGACTCATCATTTGTCGGGTAAATTGAAGCACTCAACAGATCCAATATGAAGATAGAAACCCTTTCGCTGTTTGTCTCTCAAATCCAGTCATTTGAGGACAGTCAACATTGCATGTCACTTAAGTGGGTTTACAGACTTTCAGCCATTTCATCGAAAGACTATATGGCAGTTCGTAAATGAGGGACTTGCATTTAAAATTAAATAAATACCATTAAAGCTATGGACTGCTGACATCAGCAACATGTTCTCTTTCATGAAATATTCAGCTATGGCTAATGGTAGTCTAATCCATTTACATCACTCCCTCTTCATACAGCATACAACATACAGAACTCTACCGTAATGCATTTGTCTTGACTAGCCTGTTAGATTCCTGACAGCATCAATGGGATTGTGGACTTGAGGGTCAAGTGATAAATGAGGCTTGTCTTAAAGTCCATTTACTCAGACCTTGACGTCCCACAGTATGTAATGACACAAGGGGGCCGTTTTGTTTCTTTCTAGCCACATGAATCATAGCCAGCACCTATGAGAACATAAGATAATTATTGTCCCTCTTGAGCTTTAGTCTGGGTGTTACTTCCTAAAATGACATTATTTGGAATGGAAGCATGCAACATACCATATGACGTCCGGGTCACGGCACCAGATAGGTGCGTCTGTCTGTCATTAGACATCTAAGAGCTTATCTCATGTAGTCACGCACTAATTTGACATGTAAATACCAAATGGATGTTTTGGGCAACACTGTTCTAACCACCACTAGTGTAGTTGGTATGACCTGAACTTGTATTATTCTATAATGCAAACGGAAGGATGGAGTAGATCTAACTAATTTCTCTTTGTCAAATCCTGGGCTTTTACTGGCCTTGAAACTTTAAAAAGGAAGTCATTATGTTGCTTGGGAATACATCATCCTGCTGCAACTGCATATTATAAGCCTTGAAGATGTGCAATTAGTGTTCACTTATTTATTTTTTTCTTTAGAGTGCTGCTTTTGTCATCACAGCATCAGGGCCAAAACAACTCTACCAAGTTTCCAGGAAGCTTCTGAGAACAAGGTCAGTGCTGAGTTGTTCCAGGTGTATTGTTTTACAGAAATGTAAATTGTCATTTGGACATCTGTAGTCACTTTTTGGAAACTGCTAATTGCATTGATGAAAAACCAAGGCAAACATTGCAAGACTGATAATGCTTCATTCTAGTTAGTGCTTTATTACAATTTCCTGATAATTATATCTGAATTTGGATTTAGTACAATATGTAGTACTACATAATCATTACTCCAACACTGGTAGGTAAAGTAAACAAAAGCTGAAGCCGAATTAGAAGTTGAATAAGTAGCAAAATGGGAAGCCATGGAATAAAGGCAAGCTGCCCTATGAAGCTAAGCAATGGACAGTGAAATAAAGAAGCAAGGTTGTAAGAAATTAAAGCTCTGTTGTAGTTCAGAGTGGTCATACCCAATGGTACATCTCTATCAAAGGAAGTAGACTTGGGTTCACAATCTTCCAAAACAGGCTTTTGGCTGGTCACTTCAGATGTCAGTTCATGTGTCTTCTCTATGAAAGATTGGTCAACTTTTAGTCAAGAACTAAAGGTGATTCAGAAAGCACACAATGCAAAACACGATTCAAGGAAAGATAGTTAATTTAGAAAAAGTACTTATGTCATTTGGGGTGTTCTATATGAAATTCTTTCTTCACTGGAACATTGGAGTTTTAATACAATGCAAATGCATAGTGACTGGTATAATGATCTCGGTTTTGTTCCACAGCAGAAGAAAGTCATAAGTGTTTGGAACAGCAAGAGGGTGAAAATGATGAATTTTCATTTTTAGCTAAGTTTTCCTTTTTTGTCTTTGGCTACGAACGATTAATGACCTTTGGTCAGGGATCATTCATATAGCCAAAGACTAAAGCAAAACAGTACAATGGCCCGGATGTACTGTGTTTGTGAGATAAGAGCTAAAATTGTTGTAATGTTATTTTCAAATGTCCAAACAACGTCTTTGAAAAACACCAATGCTGGCTACTCCAACCTAAATAGCTGACAGCGAAATACATTCTTAGAAATCCACCGAATTTGTCATTTTTGAGACATTCTGCTTCGTTGACTACTGCCAGCACAGTTAAACTTTTTCTGCCTTCAATTTTAGGTTGCTGGTTGGTTGATAAGACTGTGGACGCCTGGGGCTTGCTGAAAGGTTTTTATCTTTGCCAGAACAATCCACAGTGGGTAAGGTGAATTATCCTTTAGTTGTAAACGTTAGTGTGTCGTCTGATTTTCAGATCATAGCCTCATCCATCCATCATATACCTAATTTATGATTAATGGTATGCACAAATTTAGGTCAAAACTATTATAAATACATAATGCAACCAGGAATATGTCTTCTAGAAGGTATATATAACAAATGGAATATAAAGTTTTACAAATAAATTTGACTAGACATTTTGCAGTGACCTGGATGAATGAAAACCTTCACAGACATCTCAAACCGACACATAACTGAATGTTTTCACTATCAGTGTATATGTCAGGTGTCTTTGTGCGGGGAAAAAAAGAGTTTTTAGTCTTGCCGTTTTTCCACTTTATAGTAAAATATAGTAAGATCTTTTCATGATGCAGTGACTGACCTTTCACTGGACCATCCCCAGGTCCCATATATGCTGCTGTTCCATTCTTCAAGTCTTGTTGATGGCCATCATTGATGCTCATGTTGCCTATGTCAGGAGAATCACCCACCTGTCCAGAATTCATGTGGTCCTGATGATCCATTTTGAGATGATTTCAGACTGTTGAGTCAAAACAGAAAACACGTAAACGTGCAGTTTTTTTATTGTAATGGGACCGATATGTTTACAAGATTTTTTCTACTCCCAATGAATTCATATATATAGCTCTGGAAAAACTAGAGACCACTCCAAATTTGCCTTTTGACAGCATTTCTAAATGTATTGCAGAATGTTATTGAGAGCATACATATATTGGCAAGATACAAGAATAAGACCACTGAAAGAGTACTTATTCTCCATCCACGAAGAAAATCAATAAATGGTTGACAAGCACAGAAGACAACGCAAACGCAGGTCTAGATATTATATTACACACTGTACTATATGATAGATGCATAACATGTGGATTTCACCGTCTCTTAATTCACACCCCACAAAGAGTGTATCCTGACTTCTTATAGTTGTCAAGTGTGTTTGTCCGATTGTTGGCTTCCTGTTCCTGTTTTAACTAAAAGTGTTGTTTTCTGGTTCCTTTTTGCAGTTCTGCTTAATTCAGCTTCCAGAACTGTCATTACTATTTTTACATTTAAGATAAAAGTACAAGCTCACATTATTTACACACTTTACATATAAACAATCATTTCATTAGTCTCATTATATTAGCTAGTTCACATGCACTGGTGTTGCATCCCAAATTTGTTTTAGTTCATGACCTGTGTGAATGCAATTGGACACTTGAATGTGGAGCTGAAAATAGTGCTAAAGCTGCAGGGGCATATTTGTGTTTGACAATTACATCATTCTCAAAGTCAGCAGTAACCAACAGCATTATTTAATAATTATTATTAACAGCAACCCATTCTGTCATCACTTCATTGGCTGCCAGTACAGGATTCAGTTCAAAATGATTTTGTTTGTTTTTAAATCCTTAAATGGTTTTGCCCCATTCTACAAATCTGAGCTGTTACACCCCTATACACCCTCACGCTGTCTGAGATCATCAGATCAGCTGCTTCTTATAGTGCCAACCACCAAGCGTAAGCTCAGAGGAGACCGTGCTTTTGCGGTGGCAGCCCCAAAATTATGGAATGCCCTGCCTCTTCGCTGTCTATGTTCAAATCCCGTCTTAAAACTTACCTTTTTTCCTTGGCCTTTGACACCTGATTTTGAAATTTGTGTAAATAGTCTATATGTATGGGCTACGTGTGTTGTATCTGTTTTATTCTGGTTTAAGGATATATTTATGAGCTATGTGTCTAGGTTTAATTAGTTATGATGTTTTTATGAAGTTCAATTATGTATTTTTTTGTTCTTTTATTGTACAACAACACTGGTCTGCTCCTTGGTGGTTGTAAAGTGCTTTATAAATAAAGGTTATTGATTGATTGATTGATTGATTGATTATTGCACAGGTAAAGGCCTGGGGAGGAGTTTCATTCAGATGCCGGCGTAGCCTTTTAAGATTTGCACTGAAGGTTGTTGTTTCCTTGATAGCAGGACTGCACCGGGTTTGGGTAGGTGGAGCATTATTTTCACGTTCCTTAGGGATCTCTTCCACCTTCCTAATATACTCTCAAAAGCAGGGTTTCCCTATGGCAGCACTGGTGCAGATTTAAGTCTTATTCCCGCAGGCCCCTCATCCATTATTCAGAGCGAGCTGTGAGATCAGTAAACAGCATTCAGAAACCATCTGCACCCACAGTCGGTAGAGGACGAAACAAGCAGCGGCATTCACCAATACAATACAGCATTAGGGACTGATTTATTTAGCAAAACTCTTTGTCAAAAAATACATACTGGGGAGAAATGCAAAAATTCTCAAAAATAAAGGAGAAAAAAGGGATAGGTCACCCAAAAAAGAAAATTCAGTCATCGTTTACTCACCTTCAAGTTGTTCCAAACCTGTATGAATTTCATTGTTCTGCTAAACCCAAAGGAAGATATTTGGAAGAATGTCAGTAACCAAACAGATCTCGTCCCCCGTTTACTGCCATAGTAGGGAAAATAAATACTTTGGGGGATGAGATCTGTTTGGTTACTGACATTCTTCCAAATATCTCCCTTTGTGTTAAGCAGAACAAAGACATTATACAGGTTCGGAACAATCTAAGGGTGGGTAAATGATGACAGAATTTTCATTTTTGATTGAAGTATAGCTTTAAATAAATTGCACCAAGGAATATTTGCTCAGGGACATACTGTAAGTAAATACTCATGTATATATGTTATTTGTTTTATATTTTTGTGTATACATTCAGTTTATAAAATTGTATTTATGTTGTTTTCTTTGTCCTGCAGCCATGTTTGTTCGACTTCACTCTCCGCTGGCTAGAAGTCAGATTTACAACAGTACTTATTCACGGGACTCAGCGAGCTGGTGCACTTGACATGAATAAGTGCTGTATGAGCACTCTGGCCAGTGCATGGAGAATGTCACTATCCCTTTAAGAACCGCACGTCTTTCTGCCTGTCGATGGATGTGTGTTTCTTCCTCCTTTATGTGGTAAGTGCTCGGCACAGAGCAGAAAGGGCAGAGCTGGAATGAAATGGACAGTAAAGGTGGTTTGGGCAATGTTCTTAAAAAACAATGGAGGATGACATGCAAGCTGAATTTGGAGTAACCCTTGTTTGGAGGAAAACGGGTGAGACGGAGAAGTGTAATGTGAGTTGGCCAGCAGCCAGGGATGGGCTACTCTCACCTCATTAATATTCAGTACACGTAATTTCAGAAAGCAGAGAGAGAATGAAAGGGTAGAAAGAAGAGGGTGTTGGTGTGCTGGACACTAATGCAACACCACAGAACAGTTCAACTTTCTGAACCTTCTTTCTCATTCTTTCTTAAAGGGAACCCGGTGTGTGAGAGATGTATGGCTTAATGCGTTGTAATAACCTTACACTACTAGCATTTGTCATTAGAAACACATCAAATATTTTCAGCTCTTAAAAAAACCTAAATGTAATACTCATTTTAACCTAAGGAGGCCGCCATGTTCTTTTTCGATGAGGTAAACTGGTTGCACGCACAACTAGGCAGCCAAACTAAACACAGACACACTAATCAGTTCTTCAGTAAATATAAGGTGCTGTAGGATAATATATATATATATATATGTGTGTGCGTAACAATGTTCACAGCAAGGAAGAAGGAGGAGGGAACCGGCGAACGTTGAACAACAAAACTTTAATAAAATAAACAAACAACAAAACGAAAGTAAAACGCCGGCAGCTCCCTCACGGTCGACTGCCGGTCACACATAATAAAACATAACGTAAAGTCCAGGCCTGGTTCTCTCTCTCGTCCTTTGCTGTTGTCGCTCCTCCTTTTATATCATGCTAAAAGAAGAAAGAAAGAAAATAAAGACGCTATTTGGTGTATTTTCCTACATTTTAATATTGTTTGTCAGAAACAACACAAACATGCATATTAATAACCAAAATCATTTCGAATTTATCATATACACGATGTTTTAGCCATTATACAATGCATTTTATCCAGATTTGGACTTTTTGATGTTGATTTATCAACATCAGTAGCCTAACGTTATTGTCTCCCTCGGTCATTAGCTGACGGGGGCTATATATTCACGTGTGCTCTAATACAGAATAAATAACCAAACCGCAAGCATTATTATTGTGTTCATCAGTATATTCTCATAATGTATAAAGTATACGATTATGGTGGCTGCTGATGTCTTAAATAGTCTTAAATGTCTCAAAGGCGGTAGTTTAAAGCTATGATTTAATGCACGCTCACCTTGAACAGACATCTAATACTGAACGCGTTCTTCTTTTATGGCTGGCCGGCTGGCTTGTGTTAAGAGGACATACTGCCACCTACTGTCCCTGTGTGTTTGTATATTTGATCTTATGTTTTACGTGTCATATGTTACTGTTATATATGGAAAACGTGTGTGCTTCGCTGTTGCGAAAGAGAACAGGTTTAGGTCGCAACCATTTGACATCACGGATTCTGACGCAAAAAAATGGCGGCCTCCAAGTAAAAATATTTTTTCAAAGTTTATGAATACTGTGACAGTTACACTGTTTTTTTATTTCACAATTATAAAGTCAATGTTGTTCATTGTTCATATATTAAGCCATACATCGCTCTATACCCAGGGATCCTGTTAATGTTTTCTCCATCTTTAAGAATAATAACTTTGGGAATTATGTTGCAACTAAAGAAATTTTTAAATTAGGGATGTCAGTATAACATATTTTGACTTCACGGCTATCGTGGCCAAACGCCTACACTGTGTCGGTATTATCACGATATCTATTTTATTATTTTGTTAGTATAAGTTTTCAAATATGTGTAGAGAGAGAGTTTATATTCTAAATAACTATTATTTTATATTCTACAATTTTTGGTGGTGGGGTCAACCTTGTCAGGGTACGTTAAACTCAGAATTGAGCCTTGCTCTACCCTTTAAATCTCACTGTAAAAATTTTTACAGAGGAGGGTGAGTGATGAGGAAAACAATCCAGAGAGGTAGAGAGAGAATGCATCAGGATTTGCACAAAGCTGAAAGAACAAAGACAAAAGGAGGAGGAAAGAATTCAGAGCAAGAAAATCAGAAATGAAGTGAGGGGGTCGGAGAAAACACTTCAGACTGTGAAAGGCTGAAAGATCTTCAGGCAAAAGACAGTGACACACACACACACACACACACACACACACACACACACAGAGCCTGCAACTATGATACAGCAGATTTCTATAGCCAGTGTACAGTGCGAGCATCACTTCCAGTGGACTGGGGCATTATGGGTATTTTCACCGTATTCCGCCCTGTCCTCTCTCATCAGATCATGCTATTTTTTTTGCACTGCATATCTGGGAGTGTAAAGGATTGTTGGGGTTATATGTTGCCTACCAACTAACTGTATCCATGGCACTGTCCCAAATACTGCCTGAAGTCCGTGCAGTACCACACTTTGGTGACATCATGACACAAACACAGTAGAGTGGAATCTGCCTCAGCACGGGTTGGACAAAAGGGTGTCTGCAGAAATTCCAACAATCTTGGTAATTTCATAGACGTGTGCATGCAATGGCCATGGGAAGACTGCAAGTACAAGTGTGCCATTTAGGACAGGGACTGTATAGTAAGTTAGGTTCTTGCTTTTGCTATATCTGAAAGATCCAGTGGCCAGATTACAAGATGGGAGATGCAGTGATGTGTGTTAAATGTGATGCTGTGTAACCTGTCAGTGGTCATGGTGTGGTGAGGATAGACCATTTTTCCGCTAAACTGACCCTGTCCGACATCTGCTCGTTCAAATGGAAAAATGACCATCTGGCAAACACTCCAAAAAGTAGATTTGTGTGTGTGTGTGTGTGTGTGTGTGTGTGCGTGCGTGCGTGCGTGCGTGCGTGCGTGCGTGCGTGCGTGCGTGCGTGCGTGCGTGCGTGCGTGCGTGCGTGTGTGTGTGTGATGGGTTTTGACATGGTAATCTAAAATCCTGTGTAATCGCCATACTGATAAACATGACTGAAACTGAAATGCAACATTCTTGTTGATGTTTGTTAAGATAAATTGATGTTTGTTGAAATAGACTTCTGTAAAGTTAGCTTTGGAATTTATTTTTTGCTCAGATTCAGGCCAGGTGGAATTTGTGTATATTGTGTAAAGTTCATATAGGAACTGAGCCAGGAACATTTTGGTTACTTTTAACGTGAGCTTTTGAAAATAAGCAGTGGATAAAGAATTCTACAATTGGGAGCAAAGACAAGCCCATTGATCTTAAAGGAGAAATGATTTGACAAGTAATACAGATTGAAAAACATTAACAATATATTCCTATGGCTGTTTCTGTAATAAGGTACTGTAGGCAAGGGCACAAACCTTGCAAATCTCTGCAATCTGTGAAGAAAATGCAGATGTCAACAGAAACCAGCTGATACTATAAGAGAAATCGATGGAGCAGTCATCTTCAAAACAAATGAGTCAAGAACCAAAACAAGGTCAGAATGAATACCCACAATCCTCTCAAAGATTTGCACATGGTTTTACAGTAAGCAGTCCAACCAATAAGACCCCCTGCCTTCATTATAGTTACAGTTTTACATCAATTTTATCACCAGTTTCCTATGTTGGTGCCTTGGAACCCAGTACCTGTTTTTTAACACTGTGCGGTGTAAAAATTTTAATATCCATGAGCAACTAAAACATTTACAATCACCACCCGTGGCTTTGGAATGCATTATTGTCCTCCATCTATTTGCAAACTTTCATTAACCTGTCTTTGTTCTGTGGCTTGTCTGTCTTCCAAGCCACGAACACACTTTAAATAAATGATGCAACCATAATTAACAAGCTTTGTAAACAATGAAGAAAATGTCATGCTTTATTCCAAAGCCACGCTAAAAGTTTTCATTGTCTCTCAGTCAGATAATCAGGATATCTAAAGGGCGCAAGGGATATATAGAGGTCTACATGAAAATAGATACATTCTGGCTCACAGACCACAGGCAGATAGTCTAGACGAAGTCTAGCCCAGCCGCAGTGAACCCTGGTTCTGGGTCATACAAAGTCCATCTTGGTTTCTGAGTGGTTACTGCCCTGCAACTAAAATAATGGCTTATTTCATATCTGTACTCTTTAACAACCGAGAGACTTGGTATCATAACTGCAATGAGATTAATTTAACCTCAGTGCTTGTGTTTCACTAAATTTATGGGTCTCTTTCAGAGTTTACCAGACAGACCAATTACACAAGTGCCCTGTGTGTGGTGTTAATGACGTATTCGGGAGATCGTTCTGGAATGTCTCCAACAATTCATCAGGACGGCAAAAACAAACACCAGCATTATGTGATGGGATAAGTCACTACTCTTTGGCTCTAGGGCTAGTTTTTGTCCAAATGTTTATTTTTTTCAAATTGTACAAAAGTCTGTATTTAATTCAAGCTCTCTGTTCTTGTTGAATAAGTACAGTGAGTTATTTATTGGCATCATTTTTTGTGTGTGTTAGGGTTGTTGTGAGGCTGGGCGACTCCACTAGCTACCCTGTCCGTACACAGTTGGGTGCCTCTCTGTTTCTGACCTAGTTTTGTCTATTGCAGCTACCAGCGCGGCTTGTAGCAAATGTACAGCTTTATCTCTCTCTCTTTTCATTGCAGAGTTACAGCACTGGCGCAACAAGATCAGGGTGGTTGATGGCTGCGTGGCTTTGTGTGCCAACTGCTGTATGCATGGCAGGTGTCGCCCAATCAGGTAAACTCTTGATATTCCCACATGCATTGTGGCACACTTACAACAGCCCGCAAGATCAACCACTTTAACATATGAACCCAGAGGCTTAAAGTTGTGGTGTGTTTCGGATAAGCCTCAATCTTCTGAGGCTCCGTTCTATTTAACCTTATAGAAACATGATCTCTGCATAAGATTATTAGGATTTATTATATTAAGAACACAATCAGAGAATGTAGTGAGCAGTGTTGGGTGTAACTAGTTACTAAGTAATTAGTTACTGTAATTTAATTACTTTTCCCTTGAAAAAGTAAAGTAAGGGATTACTCTTAGTTTTTCTGTAATTTAATTACAGTTACTTCTGATGTAATTAAACTAAATACTTTGTGTAATATGTGTGTGTGTAATAGTGGAATTGACATCAAAATTCAAAGTCTAACTTTAAAATCCGTGCTTTAATGTATAATTCTCACATTTGTAATACTTTGGTCAGTTAATAAGAGTACTTTATGTAGTTTCATATTATTTATTTGAATGAATTAAAAGAGCCCTTTCATGCCTATCCTTGAATCACTTAACTAATCAAGGTTGATATAGGATACAGAAAGTAATTAGTAATAAGAAACTAAATACTTTTGGAGAGAGTAATTTGTACAGTAATCTAACTACACTATTGAATATGTAATTAGTAACTAGTAATTAATGTGAGCGACCCTCAAAATTAAAGTTGACTTAAGTCAAATACTTTTTAGGCAACTGAATGTAACTTATAAATATGCGTTCTTTGGATAAACTAAAAGGCAAATTTATTCATTGGAAGAACATTGGTGATTTGCCCAAGTCACAACTGCTCAACCAGCAGAGATGCCCTTGATCTCTAGTAAAGAGATTCAACCTTCCCATCTGCTAAGCTGTATCTAGACCTGCAGTCCACTTGCCCACATTCTCAGCAAGGGACATCACACCTCACTGAACTGAACCTGGACATTAAATTAACTGACTGGCCGGCCAGTTTCTGTGTGCTTGCTGGCTTCAGTGGTTATGCTGCCAGATGAAATTGCTGTTGATAAGAGCATATGAAAATGTTCAGTCCCGTTCAAAGGGCAGTTGGCATTTACTTGAACGTGCTGTACAGATGCTGGAATGAAGGGGAAAATGTCAGCCAAGTGATATGCATCCAGTGTAGGCTGGCTGCTAACAATGATGCTAACATTCTTCCAAATACCTTACTTTGTGTTTATCAGAACAAAGAAATGTATACAGGTTTGGAACAACTTGAGGGTGAGTAATTCATGACATAATTTTCATTTTTGGATGAACTATCCCTTTAAGGTTCTCAAACTTTTTCATTGTAAGGCCCCCTTTGTGTAGGGTGCATCACTTTGCGCCCCCAGCCTCCAAATAAAGACTAACAATTCTTTTGGTTTGATTACATAACATTTATGATGAATTCATATATTTCATAAAATACCACAGGATCTGTGGCCCCCCTGGATCCATCTTGGGGCCCCCAGTTTAAGAACCACTGCTTTAAGGGACAGTCGACTGGTTTGTGATGATATTAGTGTGAAAATCATTGCATCTATGAGAGGTCAATTCTAGTGTGTGCGTGTGCGTGTTTGTGTGTACATGAACGATTTTTGTGATCCCTAGCCATTGCACACAGGAAGTTAGTCATCTGTTGCCATGGTGCATCAGTGAGTTAAGGACTGTAGCTCGCTCTGCATGGGATCTGGCCTACCAGACCAGAGAGACACTGACACACTGTCTTCAAGTTGCACGAATATTTTTAATCTGGTTGATTGTGCCTGTTGAGTTCCGGTTATTGTAAATGTATATTACATCACTGGACGTTCCTGAGATATGATTGGATGATAATGGCTAAATTCAGGCTCTTTCGAGTCAAAGTGAACCTAAATGCTCTCTTTCTTTAAATTATGGGGAACGTTTTTTCCCTTTGAGAAATTATAGTCTGAAACATGCAAACTGCTTTCACTGCACACTGTTATAATTCATGTTTCAATTTGTCACACCCCTATTTTTGTGTGATTTCTTTTTTGAGCCGCTATTAAAAATACTTGACAAAATTGAAAATGTTTTAAATGAACGCTTTGACTCCTTAATGCACTGAAACTACTTGGTAATAATGTGTACCACCATTTTGTCTGTTTCTCTTCTATTTTTATTTATTTATCTTACCTTCACTATGTTTTAATAATGTTATCAAACCATAAACTTGCCAACAGACCATTGAATGTGGAAAACAATCTCCATTGCATGGTCTGTAAATGTAGATTCGCCATGTGCTATGGATGTTTTTAATTGCCATAAGTAATTGAATTATGACTAGCATAAATAAACAGGGAAAAATGGGAGTGGGCAGTAATGAGGATTTTACAAGTGTCTAGTAAACAGAATACGATTATTTGTAGGCTACTCTCTCTACATATTGATGGTACATCTCTGGCCTATACATTGACAGATTTAAAATATCGAGAATTTCAAATACACAAATCCACCAGACCCGTATGTCTAACTAAAGAAAGATTAATGCTCACAAATTTGCACGCAAAAATAACCCCATATTATGTCGTCATCTTTATACGGTTTAAACCACAGCAGTAGTTTAGCTCGAGCAAGCGACATGCTCAGCCAGAGATGGGCGTGGGGGAGGAAGCTTTCATCCCCCCGTTTCAAATGTTGCATTCAAGATTTTCCCATTTACAATGTGTATTAGCAAAAAAATTATAATACTTACAAAGCGAACAATAGGATGGCGAGATGATATGTGTGACCGAGCGCAACAGCCGTGATGAGAGGGGTAGCGAGAGAGAGAGAGAGAGAGAGAGAGAGAGACGAGGAGGGAGGGGGAGCAAGGTGTGTCCGGCTGCCTTGAGAAATGCAGAATTAAGTCTATAGAGGAATCTGTGTATCAAACGATAATAAATTGAAAACGGCGTCTTTTATGCTCCGATTGCAAACAACGAAAGAAAACCCAGAAAGAAGTACCTGCAAAAACCGTCGAGGTTCCGGATTGGTGCCTCTTTGTCTTTTTGTATAGGCCTAATATTGAAAAAAATAGAGATCCGACCAATAGACTCCAATTGCAGACCTCGTCTTAGAGACAAAGCGCCATTGTGATGTTACAACTCGGCGTCATAAATAAATGGTGTTCTAGCATGAAAACATAAACCCAATTTAATCACGCCCTTTTAAAAAATGTATTTAAAACAACGTTAAATGGCATTGTTCGAGAATACGCGAGGAATCGTGCACATTCTGTGGAGATTTGCGTAACCATGGGAGCGTTACATGACAAAACCGGCGTGCGTAGTCGGAAGATCCACATGCAACATCAGCACCGTTTTCAACAGACAGCAAGCTGCGAAAATCGCGTTACAAAGCAAAGCCACCTTGCGGATCAGCCACACGTCGAGTCGGTTCGTCCGCGAGCAAAAGCCGCACAAAAACCTAGATTATCGATTTGTCATTCGTTATGACCACACAACAACGAACTGAAAACACCTGCGCCGTTTTCTCGTGCTTTTATCGCCATTGACTATAACACACCGGCGTAAAGCACATTACGCAGCGTTCATCGGCGTCACAACATTTCTAGGTTTTTCCACAGCATTGCTACTGACAAACCAAGCTCATATGAAAAGCTCAACGTAGCCTATCTGTTGTCACATCCTAGATTTCTTCTTTTAAATTCATGTATTAAATCTCCGACCAAATAAAAATCATACCTTTTAATATTTGTCTCGTGAACGGAGACTGGCTTTTGCGCACAACCCCCACGAATGTTAGATGCGAAACTAAAAAAACGAAAATGTTCAGTTGCTATTTTTATCGATTTACTCTCGATGAAATGACATTAGGATTGCATTTATTTGTATTTCTTTCCCTTTGTTATAAATCCAGGCCCATTGTGTCCAAGTCACACACCCATCATCGGATTTGCAACATCCTAAAAACAAGAGCGCTCTTTGCAGATAAGCGTGATAAAAAGCGCGGTGAGGGTTTATTAATCTTATAATCTTGTAATCTTATTGCATTACTAAAGATGAATCACAGATAAATGATATTTTGAGATTGTAAACCGCTTTCACTTACCTTTGTGGCACAGTTATTGTCTGTCCAACTGCAGCAGTCAGCCAGTGAGCAAACCCTGCTGTCAGAGCGCGCAGTTCCTTCGGCGTTCTGAAGAGGGAAGAGGGCGCTAAAGAGCAAGAGGAATGAACCAGAAACCCAGACAACGCTGAACTGACAACCAGGTCATCTCTACAATTTTCAAACCCATGGTTCATATACATTGTAATGTATAATGTTTATTGTCAGATGATATTAAATATAATTCTAAATATAAAACAGGCCATTTCTATGGTACGCACACAGATTTTCCTGGGTCCCTTTAAATATCAATTGTTGACGATCAAAAATAAACAAGAAATACTTTTTATTTGTATTATCTTTATTAATGAATGATCTGTCGATTTAATTACATAAAATTGGAAAATTATGCATGCAATGAACTTTGATATATTACTAAAATACTATACAAAATAATACATAAAGTTGTTGCACAACCAGAATGTCTAATTGCCCCACTCCAAACCTCCAAACTATTTAAACATCTTCAAAACTATTTAGAAACGTTTGCAAAGATATCGATATTTGTTTGTTTATTTAAGGCAAATGGATATTTGTAAGGTAGCATAAACAAATTGCAAACACAGAACAAATATATTTGCAGCAGTTTAGTTCACATAGCAACTCAACTTACTTTAAAATCAAATCGCTGCAGGATTACCTATGTAGCATTTCATAATTTTTCTCTCTTCATCTAAGATCACTTGAGAATGGCAGACTCTGAGAACTTTGGAAAGGTTCATAAGACTGGGTAGCCAGTAATTTCCATCTCTAAAGTTTAAGTGTTGTATTGACTCACTGCACAGTTGAATGGCAGAGCAAAATCAAAACATTACAAATGCAATTTTTACACTTTTTATAGTTTCGCAACATATCTATTTAAGAACAGGAGAATTTCAATTTAGCTCTTGGTTTTACTGTCTTTAAGACAGTGTCTTACCTTAAAGAGTCATGATACATACAAGCACACTCACACTGTCTGCTTCCAAAATTCAGCAATATTCTCCAGGGTATACATACCAAGCAGTGTCCTTCACCTGGATAATCTTCGTCTCCAAAAATTCTAATCCTTCACTTGGCTCCACAAATAATGAAATATTTCAAAGCACTGTAAAAAAGGTTGATGCTGTTATTTGGACTTGTCCACATTCTTTTGCTCTTCAGATGTGTGATGTGCTCTTCAGCACTCTGAAAGCCAACTGAGTTCTTGAGTGAGGTTGGGCTTGGAGGGGAGTTGCTCAGCAACCAGCCTGCTTGTGAATGAGTAGGCATTTTTAGATTTTGTTAACGTGTGCGTGCGTGAGTGTTTGTTTGTTTTTCTGTTTGTTTGAAAGAGGCAGAACGTAAAGAGGCTAATGGCCGTTAATATCTTTTGCATTGACCCGTAGCCTATTCCCATATTTAATTTAAAACCTCTTTTTGTATCAATATTTTTGATGTGTCAACCTTTCAAGTTTCAAATAGTCTTACTGTATTGAAACAACAGGATTGTGAACAGTGGTTTTTTTGCAGCTGCACCTTTTATTTTGACCGTTAGATGGCGCCTTAGCCTTACCAATTTATGGGTTTGCCTAATAAGTAGGTTTTAAACGATTGTAGTCTAATCCTAAATAACAGTTTATGGGATGGTTCATCCAAAAAGAAACATTTTGTTAGCATTTATTTACCCTCATGTCGTTTAAAACCTATATGAATCTTTCTTCTGTAAAACACAAAAGAAGATATTTTGTGAAATGTCTTTTGTGTCCATACAAAGGAAGTCAATGGACCCCAATGTTGGGGTCCATTGGCATCAACTTTTTTAAAACTTTTTTTCTGTAGAAGAAATAAGGTCATGCAGGTTTGGAATGAGATGAGGGTGAGTAAATGAAAGAATTTTCAGTTTTGGTTGAACCATCCCAATAAAATGTAAAAACACATTTTTGATATCTTCTTCTTACCATTTTTTATGCATCTCCAGTTGGTCTGTGGTGCCCTATGAAAGATTAAACATGTTGCCATTTGTAAATGTTATTGGTATAGGATAAGAATTATATGAAAAGATTATGCTGTGATCTAAGTTTTTCAGTCACATTTACTGTGTAACACTTACTGTGAGTGAGTGATCCAAAACAATTTTCTAAAGTTATCTAATATAAAATTGCACAGCAAACTGAATAGCCACCAACCAAAGACTTTTCTGTTATAGACAAGGCTAGGAATGAAAGGATCTGCTATGAGTATCAATATGAACATTTTGGTTGGATCAAAATACTATCAGTGATATATTGGCTAATCCCTTTTGTCAGGACGTCTGCAAGTTCAAAGATGTCTGACTGCCACTGTGTGGCTCTAAAACAGACAAATCTTTATTTGTGTGACCAATCAAACAGAGACAGTAAAAACATTTAGATAGATGTTTATTGTTTTTTCTTAGAGCTTGATCAAAAGTTTTATGTAAAATCATGTGTAATGTTAAAAGCACGTTCTACAAACAAATGAATAGGACGTAAATGAATTAATTTTTAAAATTTAGTTTGTCAAGTGTTTACTCCAATAAAAAAAGCTTCTTTGAAAAGGACAGAAAAGTTTACAGAGTCTGTTGTTAACTCCTGAGGTCTGTCACATTTGGACCTGAAAGAAAAAAATATCAGATTCAATTCAAATGATATTATTTTAAAGAAGAAATAATTATTTTGGATGTTTAATATCGATGTGTTGTAATCACATAATAATTCAAGTCATCCATTGGTGTTTTTTTAATAACTGCAACTGACCTCTTTTGTTTAACCAGCCATGATGTGTTTAACAAAAGCTGTGAAAGAAAAGGATGAAGGGTCAAAAATGTCCACCCACTCGAGCAAAGAATAGGTAAATATAGAAATACATAATTGTTTAGATGTGCACAATCATATTACTTATTACATTTATGTCTATACAGTGATGCACTTCAGTTTACTCTATAAAAATAATGAAACACATCATTTATTTTCATTCTATACATGCGTTTATGAACATATACGTAGCTAATCTGTGACATTCAAAGTGGCCTCTTGATGTCTCAAAAGTTTGTAAAATGTTCACCTTCATAGTTGACACAACCATTTCCATCTTCCTGTCCTGCCATCAGTTGGTCTACTTCTGATTCGGTCATCTTCTCACCTGCAGCCCAATGACATGTGAGACCTTCTGCTGGCCTTGAAGTGATACTTCACCCAAAAATGAACATTCTCATAATTTATTCACCCTCACGCTGTTCAAAACCCGTATATGACTCTTTCTTCTGTGCAATACAAAAGAAGGTATATTGAGAAATGTCTCTGTGGTTTTGTGTCCATATATAATGGAAATCTATGGGCTCCGATGTTGTTGGGGCATCAATGTTGCAGAAGAAAGATAATCATACAAGTTTGGAATATCACGAGGGTGAGTAAATGGTGAAGAATTTTTATTTTTGGGCGAACTGTCCCTTTAGTCTTGATAGGTAAATAGAAGGATTCAAACTAGCCATGTTTTATTTACCCAAAGTCGCCAGTACGTGGCGAAGTTCTGCCCCCATTACTGTGCCGTTGCCCTCCTTGTCAAACACTCGCAGACCCTCAACAAAATCCTCAAACGTGCCCCGATCTTTAGACTTAGACACGTGTTGAAACATTGGCAGGAAAGTCTCAAAGTCGATCAGTTTAGTGTTCATTTCTAAAGTGAGGATAAATATCAATTTTACAAACACATAACTCGAAAGTTTTTTTATGCAATGCCTTGCAACAGTTTGCTCTCACCATCAAGTTTGGGTTTGCCCAGTACTTTGATGACTTCCGCATTGGTTGGATTCTGACCCAGTGCCCTCATGACATCACCACACTGAGCGTAGGTGATCTTCATTTCCCCAGTGGGTGTTCTGTCGAAGAGCATGAAGGCCTCTTTAAATTCTGTAAGGATGAACCAAACATCGTATTAGAAGAGGAAGATGAGAAGCAATGACATTTTCAAAGTAGGTCTTGTTTACCTTCAATCTGTTCGGCTGTAAACTCAATCTAAAAAAAAAAAAATTTCAATGCTTTAACAAACTCACAATGGAAATACGAGATCATCCAAGCTGAACAGACATATGCCAACTGCTCACTCTCCACTGGCAGACGTACAGATGTTAATAATGCTCTGGAGAAACTTTCCGGAGGTCGTTTGAGAGGTCAAAAATGACCCCCTCATTATAGAGACTAAGAATAACAGACGCCTGTTTGAAGACCAGAGGGAATTACAATGAAACCTCATCCATACTGTCCCTGAGAGAAAGACCGGCTCAGACAACAATATGGGAATGTTAAGCTTTGATATGACCCCACCGCCGGATAGTTGCAAGGCTATATGGAGGCACTTTCATACTGGTCTCATTAAACTTCCATCATCCAAACCCTACCTCTGACCATCAGGTTAATTAAATTTGTAAAAGTGGTCTCCGATCAATATGAATATGCCTGCAACAAGACGTTCAGCTGAGGAGGGGCTTTTAAAACCCAAGTTTGTGTGTGTGAAACCTTTTTGAGGCCATGTTATTGACTTTATTAAATGTATTAAACAGGCCGTATCGTTCAGGGCATAATACACTATATTTAAAAGAAAAACAATGGAAATGAAAATGCAGTTATTTTAAATATTATTTTCAACTTTTTTTTCATCAATAGACCAAAAGTGGTATCCACCAACAATGTCCAAGGACTACAGGGTCATAAAAACAAATGTTAACACCCAACGTAATACAGAACAAATCACACGCAAACTTACCGCAATGCTCTTCAGGTCAAATTCGGGCACTTTGGGTTTCTCCGGCTCGGGAGGAGGTGCTGGCTTGGCCGTCTCTTTTTTTGCTTCTTGCTTTTTGGGAGCCATTCCGATGCAGCGATGAAGGTCAGGACAAACACGTGTGAGATGAGAGACGGGAATGAGAGCGATCTTTGAGATCTTTTATACTCTTCTCAAAGCTCCCCAACTGAGGGATGGGCCAGCCCATTACCGTTCTCCATAAAAGGACAGGAAGATACGGCATTGAGGGATGAGACTTTACGAGCCATACCGGGCATGACAGAATTAGCAGGTTAACATAATACTGATGCTTTCATGACTGCCCAATCTATAATCATCATTTGTAATTGCTCTCTCAGGCCTTGCTAGATATAATCTTGTCTGTGATGAATCTTGACAGCTTTTGAGGTTTGGTGTGGGGACATCATCTTGTGATTTTGTTCTCTGCATATTAAGATGGGAATATGGAAGTATTTTAGCACATGCCATTTCAAAATAAGATCAAAATAAGAACTGAAGAAATTCTGTACTGATACAGCTTACATTGGTCTTGCACCCCATCAAAAAGCCTTTATTTAGGAGTTTCATTGTTCTGGGGATAAGAATGATGGATAAACACCTTCTGTCTGGTTTCACTCTGCAGCAACTGCAGCCCATTCTTGCTTTGTGAAGCCTTGATGTCTGTCATCCAGGCGCCTGATGTAGCCGCTGAGTAACAACAGTTTATCGAGTGGAGATGCGTCCACCTGTTCTCCCTGCCTTCAGAAGCTCTCTACTCCAGATAGAAGGAAAAAAGCATCTCCGGTTCCTCTGGAATAATCTATATCTGGGATGTGGGAACTGCTTTTGTTGAGACTGTTAGAACTGCTATTGTTGTGTTGAGTTTTCCAAAGGAAGTTTTTTTTTAATATACAGTACAGTATTGTTCAGCTGTCTAGTACAAAAGTATTAAATTGCTGACTCGATTATATTGTGTGTTTTTTGTTTATATACAAATAAGAAATGAGAAGCATTTAATTCACCCCAAAATGACAAATCTGTCATTATTTACTCATTCAAACACAACTTTGCATGGTCTATATAGAGCAGTGGTTCTCAAACTGGGGGCCGTGGCCCCCTGGGGGGCCCCAAGATGGATCCAGGGGGCCACAAATTTTGTGACATTTTATGAAATATAGAAATTTATCATAGATTTTATGCAATCAAAAATCATAAAAATGACACCACCAACCAAACGAATTGAGGTTCCAGCATTGTATAACTGAATGTTTTTGGTTTAATTAAAATTCTAAGTTTAAGATTATACGTCTTTATATGGGGGGGCCGCAAAGCGATGCACTTAACACAAAGGGGGCCTTACAACAAAAAAGTTTGAGAACCACTGATATAGAGCACTGATTTGTTACAGAATGGTCTTGCGCAGTGAAAGCATGCAATGACAAGAGACAGTTCACCCAAAAATGAACATTCTGTCATCATTTACTCACTCTCGAGTATCTGTATAAAATGTCTTTGTTCTGGTGAACACAGAGAAAGATATTTGGAAGAATGCTTGTAACCAAACAGTTCTTGGCCACCAAAATTTACAATGGTAGTCAAAAGTGCCCCAGAACTGTTTGCTTTCCAACATTCTTCAAAATATCTTATTTTGTGTTCAACAGAGCAAAGACATTTATGACGCAATTTTTCCTACTATGGTAGTCAATGGTGGCCGAGATCTGTTTGGTTAAAAGCATTCTTCCAAAGCATTCTTCCAAATATCTTTCTGTGTTCATCAGAATAAAGAAATTTATACAGATTTGGAACAACTGGAGGGTGAGGAAATGATGGCAGAATTTTTATTTTTGGGTGAACTGTTCTTTTAAAATCTGGAAAAAAACATGTTAACATCTCATCTGCCCCTGGTCACTAGACTGTATTTTAAAAAATGTATAAGAACCTACTTTAAAATGCCATTGTTAAAAATTTTTGAGAAAATGCTAAAAGAATCCTTTCCTTTAAAAATAATCAATAAAAATGAATGATAATTTCCTTGTCCACTTTATCAGTTCAAAAAGAAAATCTTATATATTCTTATAGATTTTAGCACTGCATTTTTCCAGACAACAGGACTGTGATCCAGACGGAAGAAAATTCAATATGAAATAAAAAATCCACTAAAAATCCGTCTCACCTCCCACATTAATGGCTTTAATTCTAGGATACATTTCCCTTCCATGCTTTCAGCTCTGGTGCAAATCCCAGAAGCCCTTAGTGAATCACTTAAGACAGCAGAAGCATGTGGTCTCCTATAACTCATGCTATATCTTTCCACATCCAGTGTAGATGCAGTGCATTCGAGCCCGTGGCTGTGATCGAGTATGGCATCTCCTGCTCTTGCTTTGCTTTCATCTCCTCATCGCAGGTCTTCATCTGTGCGATGCTGCTCTTCACCCAGACCCAGAGATGGAGGGCTGCTGGGGGTGTCTGCTTTCATGTTGTTAAACCCACATGAAGTCCCTCTGACAGTCCAGGAGGACAGGAGTGTTTTCAACATGTAGGTATGTAGTTATGCTGTTTAAGAGTGTGTAGTGTTGAGAAGCTTATATAACTGAGCCTGTTGTTTATATGACAAATTGACTTCTATAAACAGTACACTATACTAAGTAGTGTCAGATGAGTGCCTGCTTATGTAAACTATTGTTGTCTATAAGAATAAATGTAGAGGAATTACGCGATGAGTGATTTAACTGAAGTCCACAGCTTCCTTTAGTAGTCATCAGTAATTAATTTACTGGAATATAGAATAGAATAGAATAGAATAGAATGCTGGATTGTTTTCAACTCATGGTCTGGTCAAACAGGGGAAAAGCCATTGAGTTGTAAATGAACTTTACGCTGATGTGCTCAGGTCAAAATTCTGGTTGTTTCAACACGATTAGGACAAATATGGACATTTTCTAGGCGATTGTAACCCAACGGTTGGGTTTGTCCTTCTTGACCCACTCGTGAGTTTTAAACAACACAGCATTTGAATACAATACAATACAATACAATACAATACAATACAATACAATACAATGCAATAGAGAAATGAATAGTGTAGAACAGAGAATAAAATAAAAAAGTAGAGTAGAACAGAGTAGAGTAGAATTTAGAATCGAATATATAATTTTCAACATATAACTTACAGTAAATAACTTAAAAAAGGACTTTTAGTGATAATTACTGAACCTTCTAGATCAAAGATCCATCTCATCACTGGCAGACATATTATAGTGTCTGTCTGAAAACAACCTTAAAGTTTCCTGGCTTTTGTGCTGAATTTCTGTCTGTGCTCCACATGAGGGCAGTATTAACTACAGTAATGTGATCTGCTAAAACATCTGTGTTGCTTGTTTTAACTGAGAAAAGATGAAATACACAATTGCTCTGAATGTGAACTCTGCATTTTACGTTGTAAAAATGACAAAAATTAACTATTAAAATTATTTGCTATTGTTTTGCCCATGCATAATAAAAATGTAAATAAATATCTCATATGACATGGCTAAACATATTTATGTGCAAATACTAGAAGTACACAAATGGAAATAAAATAATGTCGAGTAACACATTAAAAATAAATCTGGTTTCAGTTATCTACTGGTGGCAGATACTGTAATTTTACCGTGTTTGGAATGAGTCCCAGCAGATCATAGCAAGACGTCAATTAGGTTTATATTCTACAAGCATTATCTGCAATGTATTTAAGACCGAAGACACTGAGTGATTTATAATTAAATAACAGCACTTCAAAATCAGTTTTATATGTGACTGAAAGCCATTGTATAGACTTGAGAAATGGGGTGATGTGGTAAGAGAGCACTTTCTAACAAAAGCATTCAATATGAACTGCAGCAATAACCAATCTTTTCATGAAGGTCTCTGTTACAATGGTTAATTTCTTTCTTTCTGAAAGAAGGAATTATAAAATACATTATTTAAGGCATGATTTTAATTCCGAAGAACACCAAATATTCCTTTCTATCTGTCATCATTTTCCTTTTAGACTTTAATTTGATAATTTAATCTGCCTTTTTTTGAAGTGAAGGAAATTGTGGCATACAGTCTATTGGACTGTGGTTTACTGACAGAGCTGCAGTTGGTAAATCTGGGTGTTTCCAAATATACTCCAAAAATATTTCCAAATATAATACACAATTTTACTATCAAATTTATTATCAAAATAACTATGTCAGACAATGAGAATTTTATAGAAAGATGGATACACAAATCTTCATGGGGGCTTTTTTGTGTTATGATCCAAAAAATCAGGTTTTAGAATCTGTTAGGTTAATCCCTTTAGAATTCCACTGTCCCGCCCGTGGTACAAATACCATTCAAAATGAGACCTTATGCTACGGGGTTAATATACATCAACCATGTCAAAAGTTTTCTATGAGTAAAAATGTGAAATACTGTATCTGTTGTGGTTCAGTGTGGAACTTTGTGGGAGGGGCTTAACAGCTGCAGTTTCAAAAGACTTTGGACAGATGCCTGAGAGAAGAGAGCCATTTAGTATTATTACTGTAATAGATTAATGTCTAGACAGTGTGTGCGAAGTGTTGTCAGGTTAGCAAGCCGATACTTTAAGATGCTGCAACTGTAAGGGTCCTTCCAGATTTTGTAGTGTATTTCCCCACATAACTAGATTTCCTAATAATAAATTCTAAACTTTGAAATCCAGTTTGTATCATTTTAAAATTAATCTTACTATCGCAAAACAATCCCGTTTTAGGCAAAGGATGTTCTGTTAATGACCAGCAGGTGGTGCTGTTGTGAAGCCTGTATAAGATCAAATGACAGGTGTCGAGACAGGTGTCTTGGCAGGGAGAGAAGTTCATGCTCAAGTGTGTCAGTCAAGAGTACTACCTCATCATAAACGTTTAAACCAGTTTTCCAATTACAGTCCCCTAAAAAGAATTACCATTCACACTGTTTCAAGATCAATGGGACAATAATCACTCATCGTTTGCCATGATATAATCCACAGTATAATAACACTGACTTGTTTTTGACCTAGTAATATTAAATTAATTCTGAATGGCAATACATCATGTCGCAGACAATCTGGTGTCCCTAGTACATTCCTGAATATTTACACTGAATAATATCTATGAATATCTTGTCTGTTAGGCATGACGCGTAGGCCTACTCTACAAAAGCCTTGTTTGTTATGGGTAAAATCTTGGACCAGATTTATCCTCTTCCAAAATCTCTCAGATACACACACTCGAGAACAAATTCATAGAAGGTCTTGTCATGCGAATGAATACACACTATTCATTTTTATTTCCTGTTTTCATCCCCAGATGTCCAGAAAACATGACTTAATGCGATACATAGAAAATGTGCTTTACTGGCATATGTTACACTTGAGGCACTTGACGCAAAGAAACAACGTGCTGTTTCATGCTATAAAACAAATGCTTAATGGCCTGTATATGTCCTCAAGAATAACCTAAATTGTAAAGTATAGCCCGATCTGTGTGTATCAAACCTGTTTCTCACAATGAACGTGTCGTGCGTAAAACTTGTGCGCCATGCCGACATCAGTGAGTTGGCTCCTGTCATACTCCACCAGAGGACATAAATTAACACGCTTTCAGAAAGTAACATAGATTACCTTCAAAAGGGGATCACATCTAAACTCCCCGCGTCGTCACCAGCGTCTCCATTAAGTAAAGACGCGCAAAGGTACGCGCATCTGTTCTTGCGCATCTGCTCCATCACCGCAGGGTCCTCTCAATAAAACAATCATTTATGGGAATTTATATATTTTAGGGTGTAGGCTATACGTACATTAGCCTATATTAAAATAATAAACACATAATGCCAGGTCACAGAGACGGTTGCAAACAGGGCACAGAAGGCCCTGTTCTCTCTCTAGAGCAGCAACCAATTAAATACAAATATTTTTTAAATATTACATTTAATTCTTTAACAATACCTAACATACCCGAATTAACCACTATAGCTTATTTCGTTGCGTTTACGTGGATATTTAGTGTTTGTTTACGTCTGATCGTCAGGCTTCTTTCGGCATGATAGGGTAATCAGTCATACTGCATTATCCTAAAACATTATACCGTCTTGTTTGAACAGTATCATGTATTGAATTCATAACCCGATTTTTATCCCCGAAGACGCGTGAGAGTTGTGAGATATTGGCCATGTCACAGGTTTAAAGCAAAGTTATGATCGTACCTGAGACGTTTCTCAGGTTTCACACAAGACACCCGTGCGTAAGCGACAGCTGCCCCGGAGCTGGACTTTCTCCCAGACGAGACTAAAGTTTCGGAGTGGATTCAACAACACTAACCTTCGGATCTGAAATAAAGGAGCGCGGTTTTCCTGCTGCACAAGGTAAAGAAAATCACTGAACTGCTGGTCGTCTTTTACTGGTAACAGCTTTAGGGGTTGGTGTAGTGTTCTTGAGTTTATTGAGCTTGGCACTTGTCTTTGAATTTCACATAATCTAGTTGTCTATGTACCCTTAAAAGACACCGAAATTAGCAGTTGGATAAGCAGAGCCAAATATTCTTATTAGTCTTATTAAAAAGTATGGCTAGAAAATGTCATGATGTTTCTACTTATTGCTTGTTGATATTACTTATACCTGTGAAATATGCTATAGTTTGGTCTTGTCATTATATTATATTTCTGTTATGAGGTATGGCTTGTAACGTTGTAACTAGACCTAACAAACCTCTATTAAGTTCATTTACTGAGCCCTTTTTGTTGGTTGTGATAAATAAAATTTGGGGCAGTGAAAGAGTCAAAAATGTTGAGCCGTTAAAGTTAAAACGGACAGAGTTAAATCATGTTTTATCTATAATAAATGTACTTTAAGTCATTTATTACATTGGTCACGTTGTACTAACAGTCTCTCTGAATGCTACACACCTAAATCTGTATCATTCAGCTGTGTATTTCTTGTTATTTGGCCAGTGTTCCTTTTCAAGATACTGCTTACAGAAGAAGTTAGTGTTGTCTACACTTTGCTTACATTTGCAAGAATCAGCATTTTTTTGGAAAGTGTGCTAATATACAGTTATTTCCAGATTAGTATAGATATGTACAGGAATGTGCGAAAAAAAAGCAAAATATGATGCATCCATAAACTGTAAACAGGAATTTAAAGCCCACAGGATTATTAAATGCACACAAATTTTTGTTAGTGACAAACCTGGCCTAAAGAAGGAAGACTAAGACATTAAATTATTCTGTTATGAGTTTACTTTGGTTCCCTTTGTTTCTTTAGTTTTCAGACATTAGCTATTTAAGCACATCTTGCAGGTGCAGCTAAAAGCAAAGTTAAAAGCCGTCATTTGACAGATGCTCGTAAGTAGCATGCCACAAAGCATGCCATGTTAACGTGGGGGGTGTTGGCCGTGTCTTGAACTAAATGATGCTGAGAGCGATCAGTCACGATCAAGAGACTATATGCGGGTCCACATGGAGCCATTATTATATCAGAGATTATAGAGAAAACAGTTATATGGTCAGGGCTCATTGGGTTCAGCTCTTGTGCAGCTGAGTGGAAGCGTGTGGCACTGTTGGAAGACAGAGGTTTGTTGTCAGTCTCCAAAGAACATCTTCAAATCGTTGCTGTCCTTCCATGTTCAAATTCGCTGTTTTTCAGGAAATTTTGACAAGCACTTTTTAATACTTTTTATTGGTTAGATAGTTACAAAACCCAGTGCCATGCCAAACATAATGGGTGACTAATGATAATTTATGGCAAAAAAACCTTCACAAAATATGGAGATCTGAGGTTTCAGAAGGACAGCATCTTGGTTTGTTGCCTTGGAAGATCAGGCGAGTTCATTTGGTGTGTACAGATATGTGCTCATCCAACTCTTGATACAATTAGAAATCTGTTTATTGCAAAAACAATAAATATACACATTCCAGTTTTTTTTATTTTAATAATAAAACAACAACATCAACAGTAGATTGAAAGAAATGAAATGATTTAATGCTTTAAGTTGCAGGCCATGTGTTACAGTAATTTTACTACGGTTACAGGATGTTGTTGGCAGTGTTTAAGCTGTTTACTGTTGCCAAGCAACTTAGCGCGTTAATATAGAATTCATTTGATATGCGCTCACAGGTGTGTTTTACAACAGCTTTGAATGTAGCTCATTCAATCAGAGTTTAGAACCGGGAGTACGTGTTTTATGAATCATGTTTTGGAAATGATCAGAGTTTGCAAGATCTCTGAACTCAGAGCTGAATGTGGGAATCATCGGGTCAGAAATCAAAGTAAATCAGAATTATAATGGCTATATGTCAAGTATAGCGAATGGGATTGCATGCTGATTGGTTAGTTTGATGAAAAAAGTTACCTCCTCTCTTTTCTTCTGTTTCTGAATTTAATCCAACTCAACTAAATGTAACTGACCAGAACTGAACCAAAGACGGTCAGTGCATATTTTTGAATCGACACACCGAGTATACCGAGAGAAGTGGGTTTATCATTTACAACTTATATACTCTCTCTCCCTCTCTTTCTCTCTCTCTCATACAAGATTTCCACTTCATGGCTAATGCTGTTTCACCTTGCTACAGGATCCCCATGTATAACTGAGTTGGGGGAGTTCCCTTTGATCTGGCCATTAGAGCCGGCATTCTGTCTCCACTTCCATCTCTCAGTCGAGATATTCACCTCCAGAGACATCCGGCTCTCTGGACTCTGTTTACAGACTTGCTCAACTCAGATGGTCTAATGTACAGTGTGTACGTGTATGTGGGCAAGTGTAAATGTCTGTATATGCCTTTAGTGTATCAGTGTAAACAGATCAATGTCAACCACCTAAACATCTATAGGTAGATACTCCCATAAAGTTTATGCATTATATAAACCATTTAACTACAGCGTTGCAGTAACTTTACCACTGTACTTGATTTGTTGGGGCCGGAAGGACCCACCCGTAAAACTTTATCCAGGGACGTGTAAATTTGAGCAGTGACCTTGGCATCAGCTACTAAAATTCAGGTGTCAACTCTACTGCTAAATCAATCACCTGCTCTCTGGCATGCGAGGTTTGGACTGTGTTTCATGAGTGGATGGCTTCATCCGCTCTGAGAACTGAGACGATCAAATGCATGCTTTTGAAACCCTGTTCCCACATCGTCCACTCCCTGCTGCTTTTTGCCAGGTCCCACCGAAGCTTGCGACATCCCCGCCAGACTCGTACCGCATGTAAGAGCCTCAGGGGGCCAGGTCACCCCCCTGTCCTGCGAGCCTTCATTAGACACACAGATCAGGTTGGTCTCTGTCTCGTATTAATACTGCTCAGCAGACCAATCTCCATTTAAGTCCAGACCCTGGCTCGCAGACGTGATGCCTGCGCTCAGACTGCTCGCTGGACCTCGCAGACGATCCGGAGATCAAAAGTTCCTTAAGGACACCGGGAGTGTGTGATAAGACTGGTTGTTTATTTTTGTGAAAAGCTTTGAAATGAACTTTAGTACAAAGTCGTGCCAGTCTAGGCTGGTTTTTCTTGTTTTGGTGTTTTTTATGTTGAGAATTTAGGACCTTAAAGGTATAGTCAACCAAACATTTGATGAAAAATTCTATACTCACCACCATGTCTCAAATTGACATGACATGACACCATGACATTTTATCTCCCATGTTAACAGACAGGTCAGGTGACAGATTGGGTCACCATTCACTTTCATTGAAAGAATGCAAAATGAGAGTGAATAAATGATAAAAGCATTTTTGGGTGAACTAGCCCTTTAAGAACACGGGTGTTTTTGTGGCAATAATTTTGTCATCGTCATTCTCTTGTGATCCCGTTTGACCGCCAAAGCATCCAAAACCCAACATGTGCAGTTGACCAGCTACATTCTGTTTTTCAGCAGGGTCAAGCTCATGTCATGGCACATTGACAACAGCTTTATTGTTTTAAAACACCCCCCCTACATTTTCCCTTCTGGTGGTAGCCTGTCTGTGACATTTACAATATGTCCAGTATTTTTGTTCCTCTTCAACTTGATTTGGAAGTACTGAAGTATGTCGGGGTTATACTGTACATCTTGACACTGAGGCACAGGGGGGATGAGGTTTCTCACCACTAGATTTAATTTGTTTGACCATCTGACTCATGCGCCGCACTAGGCAGATCATCACATCTTCCGTTGCCCTTCAGCGCTGAAAATCTATACCGTGATTACTTAATACAGCTGCATTAATGGTATACATTTCTTACTTGGAAGCCTCGGATCATGTGCCCAGAGATGTGTGCGCCTTAGAGAAGGTGTGCGCCTGTGCTGACATTGTGGACGCTCATCTAGATTTATTTGGTTTTGCAGCAAAATGTTTTTGTAATGGTATACATACCGTACAGTGTGGTCCAAAGGTCTGAGCACTAGAGAAATGCATCCAATTTACATTCCCACACCATTTCTTCTTCATTTACATAATAACATTTATTATCTTAAATCTCAGACTTTTACTGTATATTTAGATGTATAGTAAATAAAAGTGTTTATAGACAGGTACACTGTATTTACAGCAACTGTGTGTGTGTGTGTGTGTGTGGACATGTTTTTATATCCCAGTGGGGACCTAAACCTGAATGCACACCAACACATGGGGACTCGTGTCACCGTGGGGACCAAAATTAAGGTCCCCATGGGCAAAAAAGATTATAAATTGTGCAGAACAATATTTTTTAAGAAGCAAAAAATGCAAAAAGTTTTCTATGATCTTTAGGTTTAGGGGTAGGGTTAGGGGATAAAATATATAGTTTGTACAGTATAAAAAACATTACGCCTATGGACTGTCCTGCGTGTGTGTGTGTGCGTGCACGCATGTATATGTGTGTAACTGATGATTCAGATCATTTATCATTTTCATCATTAGAAAATCAAGTTGTGAGTGTGCTGTAGACAGGAGGAGCACTGCATGTAAAGTGATCCGTGCTCAGGACTGCAGCATGTCTCTTAGGCCTGATCTTTTGGGTTGATCGTGTTCTTGGCTCGGTGGGTGAGGTCTTGGTTCTCCTGCTTGCTTGGACTCCAACACTGAAATTGGAGTTGAACAGAATGATAAGCCATTGAAGTGTTTGAATGTTTAACCCTGATAACATTTCTAAAGAGACAAGTAGAAATTATGAAGCCTCCAATACAGATATTTGTATTTAAAGGAACAGTTCACCCAAAAATGAAAAGTTGTTCTAAATCTGTATAAATGTCTTTGTTCTGATGAACACAGAGAAATATATTTGGAAGAATGCTTGTAACCAAACAGTTTTTGGCCACCATTGACTACAATAGTAGGAAAAAAATCTTTGTTCATTTCTTTGTTTACCATCATGCAAATTCATTTTCGATGAAAATTCAAGTTGTCGATGGTGCTTTATATTGTCCTTACTGTTACAGGAAAACTTTGGCAAATAATCACTCTCCCAAATTTAGAAAGGTTGCTAAAACATACTTTCTTAGATTATATTGTTCCACAGAACCTTTCTATTGCACATACGGTTTTTGGGAGAAGTGGGAGAAGATTCTACAGACTAAAAAAATCTAAGACAGAAATGCTTCTTTAAGAACTTTTGAATGAAAGGTTCTTTAGGGAACAAAAACGTTATTCTTTGGCATTGCCGTGAAGAACCTTTTGTTGCACCTTTATTTTTTAAGAGTGTGTGCTTAGAGAAAATCCTAAGGTCCCTGTAGTAAATGTGAAATTTTGTTCTTGAGCAGGCTTGATATTGTACAAGACATGAATGCTGCGTTTAAATGGAATAGCTGTTGTTTAAAATAGAAAAGAAAACACTCTGATCTCAGATCAGCAGAAAAAGCAAAATAGGGTGGTTAATCATGTCAAATGCCATATGTGGAAAGACTGCTATGTCTATAACATTATAGAACTTGTCAGACACAAAGTTAACCTAAAAATGGTTTTACTTTCCATCTTGCAATGTTTAAGAAATTTACAAGCTATAGCTATAGCTCAACGAATATATAGGGAGCATTTAGATCCATCATTTTATACCCATCACACAGGGTGAGGACGAGTGGAGATTGCCTAGCGTCAGTGTGTTGAAGTGTGCTGGGGGAGAGGTGAGATATGACTTTTTGAGAAAGGCAAAAAAAAGAGAAAAAGAACATTCAATAGCTGTTAGTAAATTGTTGCCGTTTGATTCTGAGCTGTTTGATTCTGCATTGCGACAACATTCATAAAAATAAACCCAGGATGGTGGACGTAGGAAAAGAAGGTCAATTAGGACAATAAGGACCCCTTTGTAGACTGTAAGGATGCTGCCTACATTAAGACAGTGAGAAGCGAGACAGCTCACTAAAAAAAAGAACTAGCGCGTACATGTGAAAGAAAACAAAAACGAGAAGATAAGTTAACAAGAAGAGACAGTAGTAAAAGCGGTTTGTCCTTTACAAAGGTCCTTTACAACCACACTACGCTCTCTGTGTGGCGTCTCTTTATCAAAGCTGTAAGTGATTTTATGACAGGCTGCTGATGAATGATCGGTACTGCATTTCATATCTGTGAGCTCGGTCGGGCTGCCCGACCCATCGGCGACTGGATGATGGGCTTGTATAGTGGCCACTCATAGCTGTCACAAAGTGTTCTGTCATAAACACGGTTATGTGACTGTCCTCCATCAGCAGAAGGATTACTCAGAGCTTCTCTATATATCTCTATATGCTGAACTGAATTCACTGGCCTGACTGTGTGGATGTGCTGGTATGTGGCACCTTCTGCTGTTGTACTAATAGCCAAAATCCAGTTTAAGCTTCTAAATGTTTTGGAACTGGGTCACATCATGTAAGAGAATTTCTAAATGTACTTTCAGTAAAGTACTTCAGAAATGTTAGTAACACTTTACAATAAGGTTGTTTTTGTTAATTTACTACATTTACTATACAATGTTTTAATCAACAATTGTTAACATTTTTTAATGCACCATGAACTAACATGAACAATTGTATTGACATTGACCTACACTAACAAAGTTTGTGCTGATGTTAACAGCTTTATTGTTTTAAGTGTTACCGAAATGTTTGCTAAATGAGTAGATGTGTGTCATGGCTCTGCTTCCTTAGTCATGTTTTTCTTGGTCCTGTAGCAGAGCCATGGCAAAGCTTTTGGTTATGTGTGGAGAGAAACATATTATTGTCCTTTTGACAATAATATACGTTCTCTCCAGTGTCTTGTCATTGGCCCCACTCCTCTCGTTTCCTTGTTATCTTCCCCTGAATGTTTAATTACCCACAACTGCCCTGTGTCGTTATCCCTCGTTTGTCTTGCCTTTAAATACCCTCTTGTTTCTTTGTCTTGTGTTCGTGGATTACGTTTGCATGTGTGTTTGTACTTGCATCCTGTACTCGTGTGCCTACGTCCTGTCTCTGTGGTAACCTGCGGTCCTGTTGGATTTGTGAGTGTTTCGTGTTCACCTAGCTTCCCCTGTCGTGTGATTTATTCCTTGCCTTGTTTTGGATTTTGTTTAGTTTTTGCCCTCTCATGGGAAGTGTTTTGTTTTATATATTTCTGAGTTCCGTTTTCCCCATTGAGGGTGTTTTGTTTCTGTTTCTGTTTAATAAATATATCTGTTAACCCCTTCACTGCCGTTGCCTGCGCTTGGGTTCTCTTCCACCACGCCCATTCGTGACAGAATCCACGAGCCACTACTGAGCCCAGCAGGCAGCTCTGTGGACATGGGGAGCCGGGCTAGGGAGACCCACCGCCTCCTTTCCCTCCGCCAGGGAGACACTAACATCTGGGTGTTCGCCAATCAGTTCCTGGATGTAGCAGAGCGAGGCTGCTTTGGGGAAGAGGAGCTCAAGGTGATGTTTAATGGCTGTCTTGCGGAACCACTCTCCCGGTTGGAGATGCGGATGCTGAGACCCCTGGGTTTTGGGAATCTCGTATGTTACACTAACAATCGGGATCCGCCAGGGGCCTCAGCACATCTTGCCTCTCCGGCCCGCCTGGAGGTGATTCCGGAGGAACGTGTCCTTAACATTGACACCATTACCTTGGGTCCCTCCGATCCATCTGCCTCGGGGCACTTTGCTGCACCACCCAGCGACACCCGTGGCCGGCTGAGACGAAGGGAGTCGTGGGACTCCCCGTCCGACTCCTCCGGTGCGGAGTATCTCGGGCCTCCCACCGCTTCCCTGCAACCGGCCACATGTCCTGTGGGCCGGTCCAGGAAAAAGAAGCCGAGGAGGGGGAAGCAGATGCCGGTGCAGCCGGCGACCAGCCCGGTGTCTAGTCATGTGTCCAGTCCGGTGTCCAGTCCTGTGATCCAGCCGGCGTCCAGTCGGGTGATCCAGCCGGCGTCCAGTCGGGTGATCCAGCCGGCATCCAGTCGGGTGATCCAGCCGGCGTCCAGTCGGCCGATCCAGCCGGCGTCCAGTCGGCCGATCCAGCCGGCGTCCAGTCGGCCGGTCCAGCCGGCGTCCAGCCGGCCATCCAGCCGGCCATCCAGCCGGCCATCCAGCCGGCCATCCAGCCGGCGTCCCAGCCGGCCATCCAGCCGGCGTCCCAGCCGGCCATCCAGCCGGCCTTCCCAGCCGGCCTTCCAGCCGGCGTCAAGCCCTGTCCAGCCGGCCTTCCAGCCGGCGTCAAGCCCTGTCCAGCCGGCCTTCCAGCCGGCGTCAAGCCCTGTCCAGCCGGCCTTCCAGCCGGCGTCAAGCCCTGTCCAGCCGGCCTTCCAGCCGGCGTCAAGCCCTGTCCAGCCGGCCTTCCAGCCGGCGTCAAGCCCTGTCCAGCCGGCCTTCCAGCCGGTCCCTGGGAGACTCCCAGGGCCAAAGACTGTCCCCCCAGGACTCCTCCTAAATCCCCAGGACTACGCGCCCTCGAGCGCAGCCGGGGACTGGGACTATTCCCCACCCCCATGGACTGCCCCCTATGGGCCCTTGTTTTGCCCCACCCCCCCTCCCATGTTTGTTGTTTTTGTTGCCCCACCCCAGTCCTGTGGTCTTGTTGTCATGTCTGCCCCTTGTCTTGTTCACCATGTTTGTCTGGTTTTTGTCTTTGGTCCAGTCTGTCAGGTCTTGTTAGTCACCCCTTGGTGAACACCTGGAGGTGTTCATTAAGGGGGGGGCTCTGTCACGGTCCCACCGTCTTGTTTATGAAATTCTAGTCGTGTGGTGGGATCGGGGCAGAGTCCTTGGGTTTTATGTGGGAAGGCCATGAGATGTTTGTTTTTACCTCTCATGTGTTTTTCCAGTGTCTCGTCTCTGTTCCCGCCATCTCGTTTCCTCGTTATCCTTCCCTAAGTGTTTGATTACCCACACCTGCCCCGTGTCGTTATCCCTCGTTTGTCTTCCCTTTAAATACCCTCTTGTTTCTTTGTCTTGTGCTCGTGGATTGTATTGTGTATGTGTTCATGCAGTCGCCCGTGTTCCTGTGTCCTGTGTTGTGTGAGAACTGTGAGTCTTGTTTTTGCTTTAGTTTTATCCTGCCTTGTTTTAGTTTAAGACGTTGTGTCGAGTTCCTTGAGTTTAGTTATGTCTTGTTTTCATTTTGCCCCCTCGTGGAAAGTCTTTTGTTTTATATATTTCTGAGTTCCGTTTTCCCCATTGAGGGTGTTTTGTTTCTGTTTAATAAATATATCTGTTAACCCCTTCACTGCCGTTGCCTGCGCTTGGGTTCTCTTCCACCACGCCCATTCGTGACAGATGTGCTTGAAAATAGCATAATAGACAAAAAAACATCTTTTCCCGTCAAGCTCAATTTGTAAGGGCATTAGATTCAAATTCCTGGAAACATACTAATAAAATGTATGTCTTAAAAGCCCTGTATGTCACTTTGGATAAAAGCATCTGCTAAATCCATAACTGTAAAAAAGTGTGAGCATATGTAATATCCAGCTTTCATTTGTGGGAGAAAGAGAATGTGTGGCTCAGAAATTGAGCCGTAAGGTCTCCACATGACTTGTGAAGAATAAATCACTTCTGTTCTCAAACATCTGCCCCCTTCAGCACTGTACTGTGGACTTTCCCCTGCTTCGTAATATCTTCACCTCATTCGGTCTTTGTGTTTTGCTCATGAGTTTTGCTCATGACTCTGTTTGATAAAAATGCTCCCTTCCTGTAATTTATCTGGAAAGTGATTTACAAAAGACATCTTCAATCTTTTTTTGGCTGATGAGCCCTTGATGGATATGGGAGCAGTGACCCTTGTACATATTGTATAAAATTTAGCCTGGTATAAATGTGTATTGTACCATACAAATGGTTATACATATTTTATGATGCTTACTTTACAACGATATTAAAATAATTATTCCTGGGATGAAAAAGCGTATACTGTTATTGTATAACAATAATGTGGGAACGTTATGCTTCTCATTTTAATACTTCTCATTTATTTGTTTAAATATTTTTATGAACTTCTATTGGCATTTTTGTTTAATGCCAGTTTTTGAAGAAAATATTTGATATCAAACAATAATTTGAGGATCCTTTGCAGTACCACTGTAGACCCCTGAGGGTAGTATTTGGCTAGTATTTGTTATTTGTTTTACTTTATTTTCTTTTGCTCACTGATTCACCATCATCCAAGTGATAGTGGTTTCTAGTGAAAAATATAACAGTACTGTTAACTGAAATGGAATGTGTTGAGATCAATATATTTCCCACTAGTTCAAGGGTGAAAACACATGTTAAACATGTTGCCATCTGAAACATCACTCCTGTCTGTTTATTGTAAGGTTGGATGATTCAGATATTTTGAGTTTAATGACCTGTATTGATTGCGTCTCTGTCAAGGAGACGCTGGTTCTCAGGTCTCACCTCGGGGTCTCTAGCTTTAGTGTTTGTTACATGGCGACTAGTCAGGAGAAGAAACTGCTGATGTGGAGCTCTGAAAACATGGCTGGGCTGTGACCAAGACACAATCCATTATAAACATGAATGACTTGATCATAAATTACATTTTCGTAAATGTAAGATTTGATGTGTTGACGCTGACCCATTGACTCATGCGTGTCCAAGAAAGAGTAAGAATAGAATTGTAAATAAATGAATGCAAATATGCTACCATTTGCAATTGGTAGATGATTTAATCCAAAGTGATTTACAGTGCGCTTAAAGGAACAGTTCACCCAAAAATGAAAATTCTGTCATCGTTTACTCACCCTCGAGTTGTTCCAAATCTGCATACATTTCTTTGTACTGACGAACACAGAGAAAGATATTTGGAAGAATGCTTGTAACCAAACAGTTCCACCATAGACTACCACAGTAGGAAAATTACTTTATAAATGTTATTGTTCTGTTGAACACAAAAGAGGATATTTTGAAGAATGTAGGAAAGCAAACAGTTCTGGGGGCCTTAAAGTGTGCCTGATCATAAAGAAAGCAGACTGGTGCAGTGAAGCTCAACAGTTGTGGGAAAATCTCAGTGGCCATCTGTCTCTGGCATCTGACTTGAAAGATAACCTCAAAACCCAGAATGTAACCAAACAATCATAAAAAACATCGGCAGACCACTCATTGAAACATCGGGGGGAAATAACAGAAGATGGGTGTAGTGTATATTGTTTAGCGCCTGAGTACCAAGCGGGCTGATTGAGTGGTAAGGTGGGCGGGGTTGGAATGTATCAGGAGGCAGGGCTTGTTTATCGCTACAATATAAGAATGCAAACGCATGGCAAGAATGAGTAGACTCACCAGTAACCTGACGCCGTAGCGTGCGCTGATGGCCCACGGCAGCTGTTGAGTTACCACAGTGTCGGTTCCTCACATCTACACCAGAGCACCGACCGTCACTTCAATTCACAACTTATTCATTGAATTCACTTAAGGACTATGTGAAAACCCAAGCACCTGTTTATCAGGGGGTGTCGGCCTCCTAAACATAATAGACCCTTATTAGTGACTATAAGTTGAATCACATTCCTAACAGAACAGGTGAGTTTGTGTTATGTAATAGCCGAATGACCCAAGCTTGCCTTTGGCTCTCGACCAGCGTTATAAAGATGGGGATAAACACGGGTCTCAACACCCAGCGAGCAGATTCTATAAAGTTTCATATGTCTTCTGTGTAGATTTAATTGCTGTGAGATTTTGCATGTTGAAAAGACGTCGGTGAGCAGAATGCTGGATTTGCAGAATCACACGTTCTTTCGCTTGCATATCATAAAAAAACGTATAGATGTGATAAATTGTTTTGTGGTCGATGTCGGACAACAGAGGAATAAAGTTAATTATGCCATTACTACTTTTCCCTGGTTGTCCCTCTGTTGTCTGTTGTTGACCACGGAATGGGACCGGGTTGGACCTGCACGGTTTCGGCGGGTGGGGCTTCCTGGGTCGCGGCTCGTGGGCTCTCCCTGTTCTTCGTGGACGTTGCTCGGTGGCTTTGGTCGGGGTCACTGAGTGCAGCTATGACACGTCAGAGGAGATCTGGCCCTCCCGGCTGAGCCTGGTTTCTCCCGAGGTTTTTTTTTCTCCATTATTCAGCATTGGAGTTTGGGTTCCTCGCCACAGCAGAGCAGTGCAGTGTTGGCTTGCTCACCGGGAGACTGCATTTATTTATTTATTTATTTATTAGATATTATTTATTATAATGATCTTGCTTGGTCTATAAACACCATGCACTGTGCTGTGTTTTACCTTTCTGTGTTTTTCTTATTTGCTCCTGTAAAGCTGCTTTGGAACAATGCACATTGTGAAAAGCGCTATATAAATAAAATTGAATTGAATTGAATAAATATGTTTCAAACGTGTTACATCATCAAAATGAAACCAACTTTCTTTTTTTTGCATAATTAGATATGTAAATATATTTTAAAGGGCCAATGAATGATTAACTCTTTATCCACTGCAACGTGTTTCTTCTGGTTATAGACCGTTTCATCTGACGCGCGCCCCTGGACTGCAGTTAACTTCCTGTCTGTGTTTGTTTATGGGTCTGGCTAGTGTCTAATAATATACCTATTTATATTTAATTTATGTTAATATGAATTTATATTATTATTTTATTGTATAATAATTCTACTGAATAAACGATTTGTTGAATTTTGTTGTATGTTAATTTTATTAAATAAACAATATGTTGAATGGGTCCTGTAGTTTTGTCGCATTTAGAGAAACCGTATGGGACATTGACATCTAGCGGTTGAGCTTGGTCTAAATTCAAAATATTTGAGAGGCAAGTGTAGCCAAGTTACATTTCTTCTCGGTCTATTTTGCTTGTTATCGGAAATAATCTACAGGCACTCTATTATTTGCGAATGTGTTCTGGAAGTTAAGGGCAGTTCACGAACGCACACATGTGCAGTAACATTTGTTTATGTTGTCACTTTGAAACCGTCTGTACTAAACACACACAACAGTGATTATTGTCTGGGACTAAATACTGTCAATAGATGTTTCCAAGAATTGCTCAGTTCTTGAAAACCTCTTGAACTTTTCTGTTGTGCACCGGCTTTTGGGAGAAAAATCTAATCTTTGTGTGCAGAGCTGTTTCTTTTTTTGCGAGGGGCGGTGTCTTTTCTTGATCCAGCTGCATGGAAAAAGTAAAAATTGGCCACAAAGATTAGCAGTCAGTCTGATCATTGTTCTTCATTTGGTTGAGCGCGCTTAACACTGAGGAAACAGCAGTCATGCCTAAAAGAAAGATAAATCTGCTGGAGGTTTGGCGTCGGAATCGCTCTGCTCACCCAAACAGAGCCAAGAATTTAAGACTATGGCCTCATCAACTGTAAGTCTAGAAAATATTCACATGCTTTACGAGATGGTTCGATAGCATCACTTGATAATGATAGGGAATTCTTTTGTTTACGTTTTTGTTTTGAAATATTTTTTTGGTGTCATGCCTTAATAGTAATGTATTAGTGCAAATGTTTGTGGTGTGAAAAAATTGCAATGCTGGCAACATTTTAGCAGAGGTGGAAAAAGTAAAAAAAATTATACTCAAATACAAGTACTACTTTCTTTGATGAAATTGTACTTGAGTACAAGTAAAATTACCAGTCAAAAAATCTACTCAAGTAAAAGTAAAAAGTAGCTTGTTTAAAATTTACTCAAAGTAAAAGTTACTTAGTTACTTTTTAAAAGCGGGGGGACCTCTCCTGTTTTGTGCAACACCAACACTAGTCATCATAGTGCCTAATTTTATATATTAAAACGGGTTACAAGTGCACTGCAACACATAAATAATGTGTCATGGTTCTGCCACAAGACAAAGAAAGACCCACACCAAACAAAGGAAACACTAGGGCTTAAACACATAGAAACTAACAAGATAACAAGACACACCTGGAGGAACTAATTAACACTAAAAACTACAAACGACTACAAAACATGGCACAGAACAGGAAGTGACAGAAAAGTTCACAAACACAGGGGAAACACGGACTGGGATTGTGACATAATGTTTGCCTTGTTTTGCAGAAATATCACAGAATCCTATAGCAGCAATATTAACGAAACAATTCTTAAATCAATAAATATTTCCTTAAGAAGCTAAATTAAGCCTTAAAAAAGATTGTAAGCCTTGTTTTCTTAATAAATAATCAATGGTACACACAGCTAAGTTTCAGCAGTGAAACCACGTATAAATGGTTCCACGTTTGTATGGAATGAGAGTAAATGTGATGATTGACCGGTATCCTGATCGTTACTATAGCAACATGTTTGCCGTTGATCGCAGTGAACAAGAAACATGAATCCCAAGAGTTTAATCCGTTTGATGCGTATCTGCTGTTTTCGGCCAAAGACTGGTTAAGTGAGGCAATTTGAACTAAAACACAGACAGAGACGCTGTGTTTTGTTTATGGCCAGAGCTTCACAGCGCGCTCTCGCGGTGTTGCCATGTTTACATATTTTTAAGAGCTTCGCATTTGTTGTTTAGTCTTTTCTTATGAAGCTGCAGATACATTCTATAGTTAATAAAGTGAACAGTTGTGCGTAGTAAATTTTTGCTTTATTAAATGTGTCGATGTGTAGGTTTATTTTGGGCTTGTTGTTGTTTGCTGTTCTTTTCAACAATGATCAGGCAACACTGTACGACAGGGCTGCGAGGCTTTTCAAATGCATGAAATAGCAAGCACATTTTCATATGACTTTCTTGCACCGCGCTTACAGAAGAGAGAGACATACAGTATATGATGCACATTTAAATATGTCATTAAAGCAGAAGTTGTTCAGTTCGGTTCCATACACACTGCGTAAATGTGGTGCAGACACATTAGTGAACCGTGTCTACAAAACGGGATTAAACACTTAAAATAGCATTATGCACCAATGTTGTTTTGACTTTTACTAAACTGTCCAAACATTTTATTAGTTACCAATGCAACAAGGGTACGAGCATTATTTAAACAAATATTATTTATCTTACCTCAACATTCTTGCACATAAGGATTTTTATAAAATGCTAGTTTGCACAGCGTCCATAATCCTGTCTTGAAGCTAAAATGGTTGCTTAAATAGGGGTTTACTTCACTGTCTTCAGCAGTTAGAGTTCGATAGGGTTTCACCTTAGGACAGGTGCACTATACCGAAGTCTAACTTCTCCGTCTCCATCGCTATCGCTCTTCTAATCTGGTATTGGCGCAAACTCAAACTCGCGCCCATCATTCACTGGAGTAATTTCCGGTCCCGTTTTTTTCCTTGCAATGTTTTCATTCTTTTTTTACTCAGTAACGGATGTGATTTTAAATATAGCGAAGTACAATACATCACACAAATCATACTTAAGTACAAGTAAAATGACAGATTTTAAAAGCTACTTAAAAAAGTACAAGTACACAAAAAACCTACTCAATACAGTAACGCGAGTAAATGTAATTCGTTACTTTCCACCTCTGCATTTTAGTTTATGCACATTCTGTTGTTAAAAAAACTTTAAACAACAAAAAAATATTGCATGTTTCAGAAAATTTCAGAATTTGACTGTTGTCTTATATCAAACTTTATTTAATATGAACAGTGATGGACAAAGGACTTTGTGGTGACATTAAATAACATGAATACTGGTTATGGTGAAATCTTTTATTTGAATGTTGAAGCTGCTATTTTTCCCTTACAGTGAAACTCAATGGTGACTGATAGTCCCAGACATTGGAGATAACTTAATATCTTTGATGTACTCTATACAGGTATAGGTTCTGGGTAAAAGGGATAGTTCGCCCAAAAATGAAAATTCTGTCATCATTACTCACCTTCTTGTCATTCCAAACCTGTTTGACTTTCTTTCTTCTGCAGAACACAAAAGAATATATTTTAAGGAATGTTACCGTATGGCGGTATCCATTCACTATCGACAAAACCAAGCAAGTAAATGGGTACCGCCGCTGTTCGGTTATCAATCTTCTTTTGTGTTCTGCAGAAGAAAGTAAGTCATTGAGTAAATGATGACAGAATTTTCATTTTTGGGTGATCCCTTTAACACGAGGATGCAATATTATAACCTTTTTTTTAAGGACCATTTCTTTAATTTCATTTTTTGCTTTGACCACGCAATTCCTCTTAATCCCTGTAGGTCACAGTTGAAGGACCCGGAGGTGGTGGCATCTCTGACCCAGCAGAATGCCAAAATGGCGAGTTTACTCCCCCCTACAGGCACAGATGTGTTCCGGCCCTTCACTCAGGAGTCGCTCGCCAAGATCGAGCGATGGATGGCAGAGGAGGCCATCGAGCAGGAGCGGCTGAAGGCTGAAAATATTGAGGTGGGTGAGGAAGACCTGCCCAAACCCAGCAGTGATTTGGAGGCAGGAAAGGTCCTGCCTTTCATCTATGGAGACCCCCCATCAAAGCTTCTCAATGTGCCTCTGGAGGAGTTGGATCCATATTACAGAGCAAAAAAAGTTAGTGACAAAGCATTCTTTCAATTTCTGATGTCCAAAAAAGATAATATATAGTGTTTGATATGTATATATATATATATATATATATATATTGGAAAATGCAAGAAAAAAATCACAGATGAGATCTCTTAAATATCTCAATTACTTGTCATAGACATCAATAGATTAAATAGAGAGCAAATGCATTTCAGATTCTCATAAGACTCGAATGTGTCCATTAGAGTTTCCAAAGAAAGCTTAGAGTTTTAAATTGAACTCAAAAGTCTGCAATTACAAATCAATATTATTGAAGATGGTTATACACTAAGTGTGCCTGTTTATCTGTTTTGCAGACTTTCATTGTGATCACCAAAGGAAATACAATATACAGATTCAGTGCTGAACCCGCCTGCTACATTCTGAGTCCATTCAGCCCCATTCGACGATTTGCCATCCGAATACTCATACATTCATATCCTTTGGAAAACAATGAAGTAGTGTTAAGAGTAGATTTTTAAACATTTTAATATAAGACAGTAAGTGTGAGATTTTTTTGCTTCCAAATACTATAAATAAGAACAAATGAAAATTGAAAGAGTGAAAAGTATTGAATTCATTTACTTTGCATTATGTAGTGGGCAACCAATTTGTTTCATTTACAACCACAAATTATCCTCCAAATGATCCTTTACTCCAGAGCAAATTGTTCAGCATGTTTATTATGATAACCATCATGTCAAACTGTGTGTTCATGACCATGAGTGACGCACCAGCCTGGAGCAAAACAGTAGAGTAAGAATCACATCTCCAAAACAAAATTTCCCAGAATTCCACAAATGCACCATTTGACAGCTTGTAGGAAATTTGCTTTTCTGATGGTGTCTCCATTTTCTCTGTGCCATAGGTATGTTTTCACTGGCATTTACACCTTTGAGGCAACAGTAAAAGTGTTATCCAGGGGATTTTGCATGGGTGATTTCACATTCCTTCGAGACCCGTGGAATTGGCTGGATTTCATAGTCATCACCATGGCGTAAGTATGGCCCATAATTTACTGTAAAATTACTGACTAATCCAACACAAATTAAAAAATCCAACACAATTTTTTTTATTCCCATACAATTAAAGTGAATTGGGACCAAAACTGTCTATCTCTGACGTTTAGTCAGTAATGAAAGAACTTGGGGTGAACTGTCCCTTTAAGAAATTGAGAAAAAAGTTATTTTATGAATTCTCAATTAATTTAAAGAACCAATTTTTACATTAAATGAACCATATTTACTTCTAAAATGTTACACTTCTTAAACCTACATTTTAAAATGTTGCCATTTAAACCCTCCCTGTTGTGGTTAACAGCAAATGGATGTTTTCACTTGGTCGGTAACAGTTTGTGACTTTATTTTTAACAGTGGTTCCTGTAATCAGATGCCTCACCGAATACTTAGCATAGTGTGTGACTAATTCGTTTATGCTTAGTCAGGGTATGTTGCTCATGAGATGAAGTTTGGTAACCACATTAGAAAGTGGCAGGGCATGAGCTTCTGACATTGTGAAAATACCCACTTAGAGGTTGGAAGTCAACGTGTTTACAGCATCACCGAACCATAAGGAGGCCCTGGTCCTCTGAAGACAACCCGTGTTCTCAGTTTCTCCATCAACCTCCTTAACGTCCACCTTCACTTCCCTTTCACAATCACAGATCGGCTGAGTGAAAATATTTATCCACTTGTAAAATGAGATCACTTTCCAGACTTATTTTTAGCAGTAAATCTCAGCTTCACACTTTGGCCCTTACTACAACAGACTGTGGTTTTGATAATGAATGTGTATTTGGACATTGGTGGATAATTGTTCTGAAATGGGTGTTACCCGAGCGACAACCTTCCGGTCTCTCTCATGAAACCAACACTGGCCGCTATAGAGACTGGCTCCAAAACAGAGCAGAATCTCATTGAATCCCATGTTAAAATGCCCAACTTTATAGCAGAAAAAAACATGTTTACAGCTTGCCCTTCATGACAACAGTGATGGGGGTGAATTTTTTTATAACTCATCCGTTTAAATTATATTAAGCCTTATTTATTAAGCATAATTAAGGGCGTGGCCACTTAAAGGGATACTTCACCCAAAAAACGAACATTCTGTCATCATTTACTCACATTCGAGCTGTTCAAAATGTGTATAAATCTCTTTTAGAAAAGATATTTGGAATAATGCTTATAACCAAATGGATCTCTACACCCATTGACTACCATAGTAGGAAAAAATACAATGGTATAGTCAAAAGTGCCCCAGAACTGTTTGTTGTCCTATATTCTTCAAGAGGTCTTCTTTTTTCAACAGAACAAAGAAAATGATAAAGTAATTTTTCCTACTATGGGAGTCAATGGGTTTTGAGATCTGTTTGGTTATAAGCATTCTTCCAAATATCTTTCATCAGAACAAAGAAATGTATACACATTTGGAACAACTCGAAGGTGAGTAAATGATTACAGAATTTTTTGGGTGAAGTATCACTTTAAGTGACAGGTGGTTTCACCAACCAGGCACCTCAGCTCCACCCACATCCCGCCTTTTTGCCCATTTTCATTATCTGGGAATGACACGCTGCCAAGACGTCGACGACCGGTTCCGCCCACTTTAAGCTTCAAAATTGCTCTTCACAAACCTACTGGTGACATCACGGACACATTTACATTTAGTAATTTAGCAGACGCTTTTATCCAAAGCGACTTACAGAGAGTTCAGGGAGCAATAAATTGATATTTCATACAGGAGCAATAATACAATAGGTGCTAATACCAAGTTACTAGTTTCAACAAAAGCCAGAAAAATACCTGTTGAGAGAAAGAGAGAGGGTTCGTTTTTTTCTTTTTTTTTCATTTGTCTGATAAGTATTCACAGAAGAGATTGGTTTTAAGTAGTGTTTTGAATGTTGTGAGAGATGTGGTTGACCGGACTGAATTAGGAAGAATGTTCCACCAGGAAGGAGTTGTGAAGGAGAATGAGCGGGAGCGCGATTTACTGCCCTTTTAAGAAGGCAATACAAGACGCCGCTCGTTTGCTGAACGCAGGGTTCTTGATGGGGTGTAGGAGTGTAGGAGGGTGTGAAAGTATGCCGGTGCAGATCCAGTGATAGTCCTGTAGGCAAGCATTAGTGACATGAATCTGATACGGGCTTCAATCGGTAGTCAGTGGAGAGAGATGAGCCCTTTTGGGCTGTTGGAAGACGAGGCGTGCTGCTGCATTCTGAACCAGCTGGAGTGGTTTGATAGTTTTTGCAGGAAGACCAGCAAGGAGAGCATTGGAGTAGTCCAACCTTGAGATTACCAGGGCCTGGACAAGGAGTTGTGCCACATGCTCAGTGAGATAGGGTCTAACCTTTCTAATGTTAAATAAGGCATATCGGCATGACCGCGTTGTCTTTGCAATGTGATCATTGAAGGACAGCTGGTCATCAAATATGACTCCGAGGTTCCTGGCTGTTTTGGTAGGAATGATTGTGGTATTGCCAAGTTGGATGGTGAGATCGTGTTGCACTGTGGGGTGTGCCGGAGATACGAGTAGTTCTGTCTTGGCAGGGTTCAGCTGGAGGTGATGCTCTTTCATCCAAGCTGAGATGTCTTCTAGGCAGGCTATAATGCGAGCTGCTACAGTGATATTTGGGTGGTCTGGGTGAAATGAGATGTAAATCTGGGTGCCGTCAGCATAACAGTGATAAGAGAAACCGTGTGCCCGTATGATGGGTCGCAAGGATTTCGTGTAGATGGAGAAAAGGAGCGGTCCAAGCACCGACCCCTGAGGGACCCCAGTGATCACGTGGTGAGCAGTGGACAGCGAGCCCCTCCATGACACCCTGAAGGATCGCCGGAGAGGTAGGATATGAACCAGCGTAGAGGAGTGCCTGAGATTCCTAGAGATGATAGGGTTGCTAGCAGTATCTGGTGACTGACAGTGTCAAACGCTGCAGATAAGTCTAGCAGAATCAGGACTGAGGATTTAGATTCCGCATTGGCTGGCTTCAGTGCTTCTGTGACCGATAGCAGTGCAGTCTCAGTGGAGTGGTTTGTTTTGAAGCCGGACTGCTTGTCATCCAGTAGTTTATTCTGGGATAGGTAGGAAGACACCTGGTTGAAAACTGCCCTTTCAAGTGTTTTCGCAATAAATGGGAGGAGAGAGACAGGTCTGTAAGTGTCGGTAATAGAGGGGACCAATGTGGGTTTCTTAATAAGGGCCGTGACCTGGGCCTGTTTGAATGCGGATGGAAAAGTGCCGGTGAGCAGGGAGGTGTTGATGATGTGTGTGAGTGCTGGTGTGAGTGTGCTGGATATGGCCTGGATGAGGTGGGAGGGGATTGGGTCAAGGGGACAGGTGGTGGAGTGGCTGTAGAGAAGTCTGGTGACTTCAGTGTCAGTCAGTTGGGCAAAAGAGGATAGTTCAATGTTTGAAGTGAGGGTAGTGTGTACCGAGGTCTGAGGTGCTGAGAATTGTTTGCTGATGGAGGATTTTTTTTCAGTGAAAAAGACAGCGATGTTCTCCGCAATCAAAGATGAAGTGGGTGGGGGAGGAGGGGGGGAAAGAAGAGAGTTAAATGTCTTAAAAAGCTGCCGAGTGTTAGGTGCATTGCTCACCTTGGTGGTGTAGAAAGAGTTTTAGCTGTGGTAACACTAGCAGAAAAAGAGGAGAGTAGTGACTGGTAGTCCCTTAGGTCAGCAGGATTCTTGGTTTTGCGCCATTTCCTTTCTGAAGCCCTGAGTGTACTCCGTTGTTCACGGAGGATGTCAGACAGCCAAGGGCTGGAGGGGGTGGCGTGAGCTGGTCTGGAGGACAGAGGACAAAGGTTATCTAGACAGGATGTAAGTGTTACACTACGTCCATGTTTTATACAGTCTATGGTGTTGGCCCAATATATTATTATTTCTGGTATTAGATTTTCTCTATCTCTACAGATGTTAATACCAAAATAACATCATTGTATAATTTCTTTTCAAGACTTCCTCACTACTTGTCTAGAAATCAATTGATTGTAGTTCGCAGACATAATCAATATAAATAAGTTACGAGATCTGGCGTCCACATGCCAAACAGGCGTCTCATCCGCTATTGGTTTATAGTATACACATAATGGTGCCATTTGGCTTCTGTGATTGACTGTTGGCCTCAAGCTAAATATAGTCTACTCTACACTGAAGCATATCTCTTACCCTTGCAATTTCTGCACTCCTCAAAAGACCAAACTCATGAAGGACAGCACAACACGAATAACAATCTGTGATCTGACGCTACAAAACCTTAATGGAACTGAGAAAACTTTCATTTTTAATGTGGTTTGCATAGATTAAAATCACTTTCATGAGTAAAAATGCTTTCATTGTACTTGGTTTTATGACAATGCATGGAATTATTACATTTAAGACAGATAATGGGATGGTACCACGATGTCTTGTGGTGCCATCCCAAAAAGGTTAAAAATCTCTCTCACATACCTTCTCTGGATTGGTTCTGAATTTGTGGAATGATCTGCAAGCTGCTACAAGATCAGCAGATTCTGTGGCCATCTTTAAGAATCGTCTGAAAACATCTCTTCCGTCAGCACCTGACTGATCAGTTCTATTTCTTTTCTACTCTTTCTATAAAAAATAAAAAAATAAAACCTTATATAAAAGCTCTGTATACTAGCTCGGTAGGCTTTGTGAGACCAGTTGTATTGCACTTATGCTTTTTGTTGTCCTTATGTTGTCCCAATTGCTTCCATTGTTTACCTCATTTGTAAGTCGCTTTGGATAAAAGCGTCTGCTAAATGACTAAATGTAAATGTAAATAAAGGTTTGCGTTTGCGATAACAATCAAAATTTCTACCTGAAATGTGTAATGGTGTTATGATCTTGATTTCATCAGTTTATTGAATGTCTTTATGTCTCTAGTTTAGGCACAATATAACCACTGATATAGATGCAAAGTATGACTTCACTTCATTCACAGGTACCTCACAGAGTTTGTGGACCTGGGAAACGTGTCAGCTTTAAGGACCTTCCGTGTTCTCCGTGCCCTCAAAACGATCACTGTGATTCCAGGTATATACTGTAGCATGCCGGTTATCATGGCCTGAAATATGACCGCAGCCCACTGGTAAAAATGTTTTAAAATATTTGAAGTATTTTGATATTCTTTTAAAGGTCCAGTGTGTAATTTGTCGGTGGATCTATTGACAGAAATGCAATATAACATACATAACTATGCCTTCAGAGGTGTATAAAAGACCTTACATAATGAAGCGTTATGTTATTATTACCTTAGAATGAGCTATTTCTATCTACATACACAGCAGATCCCCTTGCATGAAATTCGCCATGTTGTTTCCACAGTAGCCCTAGTTGTCAGTCAAACTGACAAAGAGCAGATTTCGTAATTACGTTTTCTCCTTCAGCAAAGAAGCAAAAACGTGAAGACATCTTTGTCCTGTGTGAGCCACCGCAGTGCTTCGAAAGGGAGGGTTGAGGGGTGAGGGGTGGAGTGAGCCGTTAGTTGCAATTTGCGACCTTACCGCTAGATACTGCTAAACTGGAGCTTTAATATCAGTTTAACACCATTGTTTGAGAGGTTTACCAGTTGTCTCACTTATCTAATATCCCTTATAAACTGCATAAATTACAGTACGAACTATAAACTACTGTACTGTACATCATGCCATCACATAAACTCGTTTCTCATCTGTGAATTTCAGGTCTGAAAACCATCGTTGGAGCCCTGATTCAGTCAGTGAAGAAACTGGCAGATGTCATGATCCTCACTGTCTTCTGTCTCAGCGTGTTCGCTCTCATCGGCCTGCAACTCTTTATGGGAAATCTGCGGCAAAAGTGCGTCATTTGGCCTCCGACCTTTGAAACCAATGAAACCCTGAGCGCAGACTTCAATCACACAAGCTTTAATGACACGGAAAATGGCAACAGCACTTTTAACTTCCAGGAATACATTAATAATCCAGGTGATTTACAGTATTTACGTCAGTAATGAAAATCTATGTGACTGCGTCATTTTCTGCACACTGTGCTTTTATGTATTTTCTGATCTCCGTTCTTTTGCCCTCCAGTGAATTATTACTACCTTGCTGGCCATGTAGATCCATTACTCTGTGGAAACAGTTCTGATGCAGGGTATGTTCTTCAGAAATGGCACCTCCTCTGTAATAATAGAGTTATTCTACAGAATTAATCATAAATCGTGATTAGAAATGTGTAAATTCAATAATAATACCAATAACTGAAAACTAAGTGAAATGGCTTGAATAAATATCTATATATATTGTTCATAAAGGATTCATTTATTGTTCTTGTGTTTACAGAAAGTGCCCTGAGGGATTCATGTGCTTGAAGGCCGGCCGAAACCCAAATTTTGGCTACACCAGTTATGACTCCTTTGCATGGGCTTTCTTAGCGCTTTTTCGGCTAATGACTCAAGACTTCTGGGAAAACTTATTCCAGTTGGTGGGTCACAGGCAGACTTTAGCTTTGTGTTCAGTTGCATTGTAGTTGTATTCATATTTTTTAATAAGCATTTATTTTTAGTCATTTTTAGCAATTTTTTATGTTTTTTTCTTCATTTTATTATTTCTTTGTTTATTTTATGTTGCTATTTAAGAATTATTCATATTTTGAATTAGCTTTCATTTTTGTATTTTTGGTCTTCAAGTTTAATGTTTAGGAATTTTACGAGCTTTTGTCATTTTATTATTTATTTGTTTATTGTTATGTTGCTATTTAAGATTTTTTTTGTATTTATATTTTATATTGTATCTTTATTAGTGTTTATAGTATTTTATATAAGAAATTAATTTTATTGGTAGTTACATTTTTATCATTCATTTTACGTATTTCGGTTGATTGCTGAGGTAACTTTCTCCTTTTTGTTTATTTTAAGTTTTTTAAATAATATTGAGGCCAGTGTTTTATTTTAATAACCTTGCTCAAGGGGCTTCCTGCCTTGCTGCACGATTCTGTATTCTTCTGCACTGTTGTATTGTATATTTAACAGGGTAAACAAAATGGTGATCGTTTTAAACACATATTGCCATCTAAGTTATCAACAAATGTAAGCATTACAGAATAGTGATTCTTTTCAGGACTTAACACAGCTTAACAAAACAAATATTTCTTCAGTTTTTATAGAAGTGAACATTCATTTATGCATTTGGCAGATGCTCTTATCCTAATCGATTTACAGTGCATGCAAGCATTCATGCATATTTAATGAATATGTGTGTGTTCCCTGGGAATTGAACCCACAACATTCGCACTGCCAGCCCAATACTCTACCACAATGTTAATGTACTATTAATGTCAGTCATTATTTTAACCACTTAAATAGTGTTGTGGATATTTCAGACCCTCCGGGCCGCTGGGAAGACCTACATGATCTTCTTTGTGATTGTCATCTTCTTGGGCTCCTTCTACCTCATCAATCTGATTCTGGCTGTGGTGGCGATGGCGTACGCAGAGCAGAATGAAGCCACCAGAGCAGAAGCTAAAGAGAAGGAGGAAGAGTACGCAAGAATCCTGGAACAACTCAAAAAACAATCAGAGGTTTGTCACAGCCTAAAACTTACACACAAACTTGTTTTTGTGTAGACAGTAAGAATGCTGCATTTATCATATACTGTATATGGGCAGCACTTTCAAAGAACCATTTTTAAAAGTTAAAGCATTTGTATTTCATGTGAGGTTTTGGTTTGTCAAGCAGCAGAAGCATGCAATACACGGCAGTAATTCATCCCCGTGCAGCAAAAATAAAGACGAAGATGATCAAAGCTTTGATGGAAAGGTGTATCATGACTTTGATGGCATCGCGCTGAAACCTCTTTCAGATAGAGAGGTGGGTGGAGCCATGCCCTTTATACGCTTGTAGTCTTTTTAACAACATGCTTTCTAACTTTGCAAATGATTCTCTCTAGTGGACTACCGAGATTGCAAACGCATCCAGGGGGAGTATGACCTACCTCGAAGTGCCTGGTGCACATATAAGAAAACAAAGTGCAGTGAGCGCTACAGAAAACACTTTAGAGGGTAACTTTTTATTTCTTATTTAATCTAAATGAGTTTTAGATTATTTATCAAATGAAATGTGTTGTGTTTGACTCAGTAACTCTTCTGTTTATTCAACAGAGCTGGAGGATATTCAAAGGCCGTGTCCTCCCTGCTGGTACAAGTTTTCCGACATATTCCTGAAATGGAATTGTTGCATACCGTGGGTGAAATTCAAGAAGATTATCTACTTAATTGTAATGGACCCTTTGGTGGACCTGGGCATCACCGTCTGCATTGTGCTCAACACAGTGTTTATGGCCATGGAGCATTATCCAATGACTGTAGGCTTTGAAAATATGTTGACTGTGGGGAACTTGGTAAAGCATCATGCTTTTTTTTCATTTATGTTACTTTAAAAGTTCATTATAATGCTGGATGGTGCATTATATGCATTATAATGGAAGATGTTTCTTCCTGTGCAGGTTTTCACGGGTATCTTCACGGCAGAGATGGTTCTAAAACTTATTGCGTTGGACCCATATGATTACTTCCAGGTTGGCTGGAATATTTTTGATAGCATCATTGTGACCATGAGTTTGGTGGAGCTGGGCTTGGCCAATGTTCAGGGCTTATCTGTACTGAGGTCCTTCCGTCTGGTGGGTAAACAATGTTATAATATCTGGATGATATTATTACATTAGACATTGAAAACATTGTCACATTGAGAGTCCCCTTCATAAAAAAACTTTTAATAAAATGTATGTATGAAAAATATGATAATTAGATATGATAAAGATATAACATTTGTATTATATCATGTATATTGATGAAACTGATAACACAGGCTAATCCAGGTACAGCGAGCCATCTTGACTTTACAAATAATCTACTTAAAACTAAATTAAAAATCAATTTGTCTAATTATTAAATAAATTAAGTTAATAGCCGCAGAAAACAATTTAGAGACCATTCTAAAATTTAATTTAATAAGCATTTCTAGATGCACAGACTGTGTCCATTCCAGTCCAGTGTCTGTTGAATTTCAACAAAATCAAACCTCAGGAGTGACATAAAGTCATCCAACAGCAATGTAACAGACTGACAGCATGACAAGACACATGAAAACTATGATCAAAATCAAGGTGATCACATTAAATAATTTTTGGATTTTTTTTAAATACATGTAGAAATATTACAGTTGTATTGCTTAAAATTGCTTTTTAAAATTTGTTTTCTTTGCAGTATTTGAGGTCTGAAAAATACAGAGCATCGTTTTTTTATTTTGACCCGTTTCTCCAGTTTTCTTTTTCTGCAAATTAATGCAATATGTTTATTTGAAATTTACATTTACATTTATGCATTTGGCAGATTGTTTCGATTGTAAGATCGAAATTTGAGAGACACACTGTAAGAAGTTCACAGAATGAAACAAAAGTTATAATTTTACCCAAACACATACCTATAAACAGTAAATTGAACTGAAATAATTTTAAAATGGTCTTCTAATATTTTCTGCGGCTGTATATGCAAAAAAGGAGCTTACATGGAAATGGCCCTTAAAAAGAAGAAAACATTAAGAATAAGTTACATACATAGATTAATATATGTGAATTGATTCTATATTATATTTTTATCCTATATTCTACATTTTTTATTATATTTACATAATTAATATTACGTTTGGTGACTAAAACTACTTTTACACTATTTATAATGTAATACCTGTGGTAATGTAATGCAACCAAAATTGTAAGCTTTCTGTTCTCTTGGTGGCAGATGCGTGTTTTCAAGTTGGCAAAGTCATGGCCAACCCTTAACATGTTGATAAAGATCATCGGCAATTCGGTGGGAGCCCTTGGAAACCTGACCCTCGTCCTGGCCATCATCGTCTTCATCTTTGCTGTGGTGGGGATGCAGCTTTTCGGAAAGAGCTACAAGGACTGTGTTTGTAAGATCGCAGAGGACTGCACGCTGCCCCGCTGGCACATGACGGATTTCTTCCACGCGTTTCTCATCATCTTTCGTATACTGTGTGGAGAGTGGATCGAAACCATGTGGGACTGTATGGAGGTGGCTGGACAGGCCATGTGCATCATTGTCTTCATGATGGTCATGATTATTGGAAACCTGGTGGTGAGTGGGTTAGACAGGGCGATTGTTATTATATAAACTATAGATTCAGCTTTGCATTGGGATGTAAGGTAATAAATGCTATTATTTATTCTTTTTTATCAATATGAGACCAAAATATATATTAGACCTAATTTAGTTTGCCATGGTGCTCTAAGGATATCAGTAAGTCTTTTGGTGTTTTGAGACACAAGTCAAAAACCGCTTCTGGCTTAACACATAACAATAACAACAAATACTGACCTTTTCTCTTTAAAGAGTACATAACTAACCAACAACAAGTTTATGTACATAGAGGGTGTAAAAACACTATTATTTCATAATAATAGGCACTTATTCTTACTTTACTTCTTGACTGACTCTCAAATGATTCGTTCCGCGATTCATCTGTCTAATCCCCTCCTTTCCGCCAGCCTAGTCTGATGTGATTGGTCAGATGGTCTAGTCTGCTGTGATTGGTCTACCGCGAATGAGGCTCACGAGCTACAGTGTTTGGGGGAGAAGAGTGAAGTTTTCATGGGCAGTCCTAGCAAAACGTAGGCGGGGACTATATGTAGTGATGTAAATCTGTGGCTGTTTGCGAATCAGACTAAGGACGACTCTTCTGCGTGATTCAGAGTCGACTCCCTTTTTTCCAAGCCAATAACTTTGTTATTCATTCACCTTCGGATTTACAACTTGACAGACTGCTTACTTTCAAACACGGCAACATTACAAACTGCATGAAATGTCATTTTCATGATCTCATGTTATGTACTCTTTAAAGAGAAAACGTCTTGGTTACGGATGTAACCTCAGTTCCCTGATGGAGAGAACGAGACGTTGTGTCGAGCCGACAGATGGGGTTCGTCCCTGAGAACCAATCGCTTCCGACTTCTTAGGAAAGGCCAATGAACTCCGCGGGTCTTCTCTTCGAGAAGAGCACCAGGATGAGAAGAGGCACCACTTACAGGCGTATAGCCGCCTAGTGGCCAGGGCCCTAGCCTGAGTAATGGTCTTAACCGCCGCAGTGGGTAGGCCACTCAGGATCTCCTCGTCCCGTCCAGGGGCCAGACATGGAGGTTCCAGAGGTCTGGCCTGGGATGCCATAACGTGCCTTTCCCCTGGGAAAGCAGGTCCTTCGTCAGGGGAATCGGCCAGGGGGAGCTGTCGTCAAGAGCATTAGCTCCGAGAACCAGTATGGCGCAACTAGTACACTTGATGCTCCTCTTCCCTGACCTTGTACAGAGTCTGTGCAATGAGGCTCACTGGGGGGAAGGCGTACTTCCGCTTGTCCCATGGCCAGTTGTGCGCTAGAGCATCCGTGCCGAGGGGGGCCTCGGATGGGAGTACCCTAGCGGGCAATGGGCGGTGTCCAGGGAGGCGAACAGGTCTACCTGAGCCCGCCCGAACTGTTCCCAATGAGCTGGACTGCGCGGGGTGGAGTCGCCACTCTCCGCGAGGCGTCAACTGACGAGAGAGCGCATCGGCTGTCTGGTTCAGGTCGCCTGGGATATGTGTGGCTCACAGGGATCTGCTCACCTGCGGACACCACAGGAGGAGGCATCGGGCGAGTTGTGTTAGCTGCCGTGAGCGAACGCCACCCTGGCGGTTGATTTACGCTATGGCAGTTGTGCTGTCCGACCGGACCTGCACGTGCTTGTCCTGCACGAGAGGTTGTAGCTCCTTCAGTGCAAGTAGCACATCCAACTCTAGGCAGTTGATATGCCTGCACAGGCGGGGGCCCGTCCATCGCCCCAACCCTGCAGGGAGGCGTCTGTCGTCACCACGACGCACCTCATGACCTGCCTGAGAGTGACCCCCATCCATAGAAAAGTCATTGAAGACCTAGGGGTTAGGGTGCGTCGGCAGAGAGGCGTAATCACCCTCCGCCTGCTGCCGGTGTGCCACGCTCTCCAGGAACTCGACTCTGTAGCCAGTGTTGGAGCGGTCTCATGTGCATCAACCCGAGGGGTATCACCACCGCCAAGGATGCCATGTGCCCAGGAGCCTCTGAATTTGTTTCAGGGGGACCGCTTACTGCTTGAAATATTCCAGGCAGTTCAACACTGACTGAGCGCTTTCTGTAGTCAGTCGCGCTGTAATGGAGACAGAGTTGAGTTCCATACCAAGAAAGAGGATGCTCTGCACAGGGGAGAGCTTGCTCTTTTCTCGGTTGACCTGTGGTCCCAGTCGATCTAGGTGCCGAAGCACTAGGTCCCTGTGTGTACATAACAGATCTCGCGAGTGTGTCAAATGAGCCAGTCGTCGAGATCGTTTAGTACCCACACACCTCTCTCCCTGAGGGGGGAGTGAGGGCGGCTTCCACGATCTTCGTGAAGACTCGTGGGGACAGGGACAGACCGAAAGGGAGGACTCTGTACTAATATGCCCGACCCTCGAAAGCGAACCGTAGGAACAGGCGATGACGAGGGAGAATCGAGACATGAAAGTAAGTGTCCTTCAGGTCGATTGCCATGAACCAATCTTGACATCTGGTAGATGCCAGGATGCGCTTCTGCGTGGCAGCTTGAGTAGGTGCCTTTTCAGGGTACGCAGATCTAGCAACCCCCCCTTTTTGGGGACGATGAAGTACGGGCTGTAAAGTCCGGTGAACATCTCGGCTAGAGGGACGAGCACGATCGCTTCCTCTCCAGAGGGGTGGCAAACTCGGCCCGAAGCATGGGAGCATCCTTGCCTCTGACTGAGGTTTGAGAGGATGCCCCGAAACTTAGGCGGGCGTCTGGGGAGTTGGACCATGTAGCCGAGACGGATCGTATCCCGTAGTCACCGTGACGGTTTGGGAAGCCTTGTCAGGCTCCCAGGGACCAATCCAGGGAGGTTAGGGGTACGTTCTGCTTCATCGACCTCCCGGGGGGTGGTTCGATGGCCAGCAGTGCGGATCCCTCGCCATGGGGGGGCCCCCAGAGCGGAGATCGGCTCTGCCGTTTTACCTGCCTGGCGATGATGTAGCACAACGCACCATCGATTGAGAGTGCTTAGGCTGATGATTATCCTCGACATTGGGTCTCGCCTCAACGTTGAGTTGCTGAACACCATCGTGTAGAGGGTGAGAGCGGCTGTGATAATACCCAGACAATGAAGTAGCACAACGCACCATCGATTGAGAGTGCTTAGGCTGCTGATTATCCTCTACATTGGGTCTCGCCGTGACGCAACGTCGAGTTGCCGAACACCGTCATGTAGAGGGTGAGAGCGGCTGTGATAGACACCCAGAGAAAGAGAAAACTCTTAGAAGTGGGCTGTTGGGACGGGGCAGGAACCATCCCGGATTGACCAACCAGCGATGGAATGGCTGGGGTCGGGCCCGAAGATATTCTCGATCTCCCTGGGGTCTTCTGACGAGGGCCGCTTTGGCTTCCGCCACGGCTGCTGACGGGGTGGTGGTCTCCTCTTCGATGTCTTCTTCCGGGGGGCCGCCTGAGTGGGGGTCGCTGAAACCGGAAGGCCTCGAAGAGGACCAGGGCTGCTGGGAAGCAGACGGTGCACGGGATCTCGACGGCCAGAGGGCGGCTGAATTGCGGCGGGGGAGGATATCTTGATATCCTCTGTCTGCTTCTTTACTGTCGAGAACTGCGGCTCGACAGTATAACCAATCAGCCCCCCCTTGCGAGATGGGTGCGTTGAGAAAGCGGACTTTCTCAGCGTTACTCATCTGTGCAAGGTTCAGCCAGAGGTGTCTCTCCTGGACCACAAGTGTGGACATCACCCGACCCAGGGCCCGCGCGGTCACCTTGGTCGCCCGTAGAGCGAGGTCGGTGACGGTGCAGAGTTCCTGCATAAGCGCTGGGTCGGTCTTACCCTCGTGGAGCTCTCTCAACGCCTTGGCCTGATGGACCTGCAGGATGGCCATAGCGTGGAGAGAGGGGACAGCTTGGCCCGCAGCAGAGTAAGCTCCCGACACCTAAGATGCCGAAAAACCTACATGCTTTGGACGGGAGTCTAGGTCGAGCCCCTGGGGGACATCGACGTATCCTCTAGCTGCCCCACCATCGAGGGAAGAAAGGGTGATGGAACTAGTTGACGTGCACGCGCTGAAAGGGGGCGTTCCAGGTCGTAGTAAGTTCCTCATGCACTTCCGGGAAAACATGGCACTGGGGGCGAGTGCGGCTTGGAGCCGCTCTCAAACCCGAGGTACCATGTATCCAGCCGCGAGCGTTGGGAGAGGCAGTGCGGTGCACTGCAACCCAATGCCGGCGGTCCGGGAAAGCATGGCTGACATTTCGATGTCCGCTTCTTCCTGGGCTCGACCCCCCGAGGGAGGGAGCTCCGGGGAATCGTCGGAGTCCGATGCCAGTAAGTCACCCTCCGATGCTGCAATGGACATCTCATCATCACGCACCGTTTCCGAATACGTGGTTGAGGAACAAGACGGTGGGACCGTCTCATGGGGAACGGTCAGACGAGCGAGACGAGGTGCGAACGGTCCGTGAGCCAGTGGCTGACGGATTAGCGCTCACAGTAATCCTCATATCACCCTCGCTGCTCACCGTAGTCCTGCCGTCACGGAACGGGAAGCAGACGAGGTGGTGGCTGAGTCCCGTGGGAACACAGCCACCCGTGACGAAACGTCTGAATTGTCAACCGCCCGCAGTGAGAACGTATCCACAAGGGCTGCCCCAGCATACTGGAAGCAGACCTCGTGTCCGTCCCCCTCCTCGATGAGTGTGTTGCACCCACGAGAACAGCGGGACATGCCATGCTGGAGAAATTTGCTCTTTTAGAGAAAAAACTCGAACACTTCTGGAACCGCCGAGACGCCCAGGGGAAGTCGCCGCAGGAAGGGACAGTCCGCTGCACCACGTCGTAGAACCGGCAGTCTTGTAGTTGCTATTTGTAGCGAAGTCTGTTGATCATGAGCGAAGGCTCCGAAGAACAAAAGGTGAATGAATGAGGCACGCCGTCTCCCTTTTATACCCAGATATCCGGGGGCGGAGTCCGGCATGCAAATTTCATTCGCCAATTTCATTGGCCTTTTCTAAGAAGTCGGAAGCGATTGGTTCTCAGGGACGAACCCCTTCTGTCGGCTCGACACAACGCCGAGAGACCGACAGAAAGGGAACCAACTTTGAAGAGTTTTCACAATCAAATAAAATTGTAATGTACGCCCCATACATGGAAACCCTCCCTGCGGTTCTGATATTCCTCAGCTAGTCGAGGCAGATGATGGTTGGGATGCCTAAGAGGACAGATCTGTCAAACGTGTAACGCCAAGTTGCATGGATCAAGACTATGCTGTCCTCTCACTGGAGTTTAATTTTACTTACGCCATATTTATACAAGTATCAAACACCCATTTACTATAAATGCCACTAGTGGGGTTTCCGTTACGGTTATTCATAGACCAAACAGGAACTGGCTTATGTGTGATGTAGCAAAACCTAAGTGTCGAACCAAGAGCCAATTCAAGCAATGACTTTTTGTTTTAGATGGCTAAAGGTTTGCATTGCAAGAAAATGTCTATTTGAATAGCGTAAACACTGCACTAGTTCTGTTTTGCACTGGTAGATGTTGGAAGTTCTTGGCACCCAAGCAAGATCCAAGGACTTTATTTAAAGAGAGAGCAAGCTCAAATTTCAAAAACCTTCAAGACATAAATCTGTACTCAAGAACTAATTTGAGAATGAGATATTGGTTTAAAACAAGTTTAGTGACTGTAGAGTTTTTGGACTGACACAATGTTTTTCTGGGTATGAACAGGTGCTGAATCTCTTCCTGGCTTTGCTGCTCAGCTCCTTTAGCGGGGACAACATGGCAGCCTCTGATGATGATGGAGAGACAAACAATCTTCTCGTCGCCCTTTCTAGAATCACAAGAGCCATCGACTGGGTTAAAGCGTTTGTCATCGGGCACATGAGACAGTTGCTGGGCCTGAAGTCGAAGGAAGAGGCCAGGAAAGATAATAAAGAGGACGATTCCAAACAGGACATATTTACTTCCAGTACGACAATCATCAGCGTGCCTATAGCAAACGGTGAATCTGACCTGGAAAGCCCTTACGAGGAAGGTGACAGTATTTCCGAAGACGACGACAAAGAGGCTATTGATGGAAACAACAAAGTGAGTTGTTTTTCTTCACTTTTCACATGTTTGTTTACCTGCAACATCAGCACAGAATATCATTATAAGCACAAAATGGCTGTTTTTTTAACCTCATGTTAATGTAAATTTGATCACGCAAGGCAAACCGGTTGCCAGGGTGTCTACTGACAACCCTCCATCAACACCTCTGACACCGAGACATGTATCCCGAACACTGTGACACCTGCAAAGTCCATCCCGAGCCCCACGGGTCATCTGCTCAGACTCTTGTTTAGAGAGCATGTCTGAGGAATGGCAAAGGCAGGGCGTGGGAAAGAGCAGCAGCGCAACATGATTTGTTACCTTGCCGAGCAACTTCTCGACCCCTGTCAGAAGTAGGCTAATAGCATAAGACATAGAGATACCTCACTGCCTTTCTAAAATAAACTCATATCTTCAATTTAACCAGGCTTATAAATGCTAGAGTGTTTGTTTCTGTATATTTTATTTGATATTTGTTTCATTGAAGCACACAGGCTCTGACTCATTAGGCAATGCTTGTTGGCATGCCTCTGAAGTGGATCAGGTGACACGGTTGACATGTCATGCCCCGTGTGTCGCACGGCCTTGCATTTCATCCAGTGACGTGTCAGCATTAGGGAACACGAACACAAGGAGCCAGCTATACATGCTTCTCGTGTGAGCAGTCGCTTGAGATCTGAGGGAAGAAATCTGATGTTTCTGTGTGATATTTTTCACCAGGAAACATGATCAGATATTACTTGTTGTCCGTAAAGTTTGTTGGCATTTGCAATATGATGGAGTATGAGATTTTAGACATTAATTATATATGCCAAATATGTTTTAGACAGTGAATGATGGTGTATATGTATTAGCCTATGTTCCTGGACATACAGTTAGTACTTTTATTCATTCTGATCAGCTATTATGAACCATTAAATAGCTGAGGGCAACTTAGAGAGCACGTGACTGATGGCAGATATAATGGCTGTATAATAATTTAGAGAAAATCTGAGAATCCTCTAAAATAAAAAAAAGTGACTTTGTTGAACCAAAATAATTCTCCATTGAGAAGACTGTCAGCTGATTTTGGAGGTGAACTTGGCTATTAATGCATAATGTTTATCAAAAATGTTAACAATAAATTCAGAGAATAATCAGATAATAATTCAGATAAAAATGAAAAAGTGACTGTGGAACCAAAATAGCCAAATTAGCCAAAATCTTGCATTTTCCATTGAGAAAACTGTCAGCAGATTATGGAAGTAGACTTAAATATTATACATAATACCTATCAAAAATAAAAAAACAGATACTATTTCAAGGAAAAATGCAAGAAAATGTTTACTTTGTGTAACCAGAATAGTTATTTGCCATTTAAGAACACTTTCAGCAAATTTTGGAAGTATAATAGTAGATATTATGCATAGTATTTACCACAAAAAAATCGGAGAATAATTCAAATAATAATTCAGAGAAAAAAATGTGACTGTGGAACCAGAATAGTGCACTAGCCAAAATAATGCATTTGCCATTGACAAGTTTGTCTGCAGATTTTGGAAGTAAACTTACTGTAGATATTATACAAAATATGTACCAAAAAGGAAATCAGAGAATAATTCCAAAAATAACTCATAGAAAATCATAGAAAAAATCTGACTGTGGAATCACAATAGTGCATTAGCCAAAATAGTGCAAGCGACGGCATCAGATTTTGAAAGTAGACTACCAAAAAAATCGGAGAATAATTCAGTGTGTAATTTAGAGAATTACAACGGTGTTAACAACGCCAAGGTCGTGGGTTCGATCCCAGGGTATTGCACATACTTAGAAACAAATGTTTAGGATAATGCAACGAGCGTCTGTTAAATGCATGAATTTAAATGTAATTGATTGGATACTCTGGATAAGGAAATGATATTGGTTTGTTTGTTACAGTTAGATAACACTGTCCTGCTGTAATGTTTTCATCTGGGCAGATAAAAGATGGCGATGAATCTTCAACGTGTAGCACAGTGGACAATGCCCCTGGCATGAAAGATATGGAATCAGAGATTGAAGAGGATTCAACCATCCCTCAGGACTGCTACACAGAACGTGAGACACACATTCTGATTTAGATCACTCTTTAACACTATTCAGATTTATTCAGATTAATGACATGAGGTTTATTTCATTTGTCTGCCTTGCCAGAATGTATCATGCGATGTCCTTGCTTGGATCTTGACATTACGGAAGGTAAAGGAAAAGTGTGGTGGAACTTCCGTAAAGCCTGCTTTACTATCGTGGAAAACAGCTATTTTGAAACCTTTATTATCTTCATGATTCTGCTCAGCAGTGGGGCTTTGGTGAGTAAATCCATAAATCATTTATAGCTGGTTAACAGGAGTCCATGTAATCGCAGTTTTCACATATTATATGTGTTTTTTTATCAGGCATTTGAGGACATTTACATGGAACAACGGAGAACGATTAAAATCATCCTTGAATATGCAGATCAGGTTTTCACCTATGTGTTCGTCATTGAGATGCTTCTGAAATGGGTAGCCTATGGTTTCAAGGTCTATTTCACGAATGCATGGTGTTGGCTGGATTTTTTCATCGTTGATGTAAGTATTTGTTTATCATAATCCTGCAAGTCCACATTTACAATTATAATAAAAAGGTACAAATAAAGTGTTTCTGTAGCTCATCTCACAGACAGTGGCACAAGCAACATCAAGGTCATGAGTTTATTTCGCACACACACAATGATAAATATTGTAATGTAAAACTGACATTTGTAAAATTGTAAAATGAAACTTACATGGACTATTTTGTATGTTGGCTTCAAGCTAGCCCTTCCAAAAAATAAGTATACTTTAAGTAACTTGTATTGAGTATATTGAAGTAAAATTCAAGTACATTTCAAAGTATACTTTATGCAGTAAGTATACTAACATCAAAGTATGCGAACTTGTCACGTCACTCGTGCAAACATAACAAACTATTCCCGTAAGTAATGAGGAGCGAGGAACGCAATGCTTCGCGTTTGGTGTAAAGTGTTGTAGTACACTTTAAAGGAGTAGTTCACTATAAAATTTACATTTCATGATAATTCACTCTCACCCAAATGTCATACAAAGCCGTCCATGTGTTTATTTCTCCTGTCGAAAACAAATTGAGGCTTATGAGGAAAGCTTTCCAGGGTTCTTATCCATATAATGGACTTCAACGGGGGTTGCTGTTGGTTAAGGTCCAAATTTCAGTTTCATCGCAGCTTCAAAAGGCTCTACACGACACCAGCCGATGAATAAGGGTTTCGTCTAGCGTTCTTATATTGAGAAGAACCCTGGAAAGCTTTTCTCATAAGTCTTAATTTGTTTTCGACAGAAGAAATAAACACACGGATGGCTTATATGACATGTGGGTGAGTGAATTATCATGAAATTTTAATTTATAATGAACTACTCCTTTAAGTACACAATGAAAGTTTGCACTTAGATTGAGTTTTGTACTGCAATTACACTACAAGTGAACTTATTCTGTAGGAATACTGAGAGTTTACTGGTTCAATTCTTAAAAGGTTTTAAGTTGATAAAAGTTGTAAACTACTAATGAAAGTAGTGAAACGTATTTAATAGGCTACTCTATCAAAAGAGATAACACATATATGTGCTGAGTATGTGTTGCAGGCCCCGCTTTCAGAGACCCCGCAGACAGATTACTGTAACCTGTAAAACAGGAATAGTGTCAGAAGAAAGGGAGAGTCGCATCTGCTCTTTCACAGCTCCTCTGCTGATCTTTTTATTTAATGCACAATCAGTACAATTCCAGTCCAAACAATTGCTTTTAAAGCATTTCTTTACATTCTTTTGTCTATGTACAGCACTTGAGTGTCACCAACATCAAAATAAATCACATACTGTCACTTTCTTGTTCCCTTTCTTCATATTACCATTTTCGGTTAACAACTTAATACTCAGCAGACATCTTATAAACCGCAATAATGTTATTACCAACCACAAAGTGATTTTATATGAAGTTACTCATCATGTTAACTGTAAACTTGAATATTTCAAACTACTCTTGCTTCTTAAAACCAATGTAAACCGCAATTCACTCTTTTTCTTCCCCTAGAAGTATATTTATAATGGATCACTACAGATTCAGCCTCTCTCCATGCTTTCATCAGTGAGTGGTCACGTGACCATAAAGCGCGCCAAACGCGACCGCAGAGTGAGCCTCCCAGAGATACTTAACGCTATTAATTAACACATTAACCAAAACAGTCAAACATTTTGTGACCCAAAAATACGTAATACAACACAACAGTCAGATATAATGATCACTGGAGCATACTTAAATTACTTTTCTTCACATTAGTGTGAACATCACATTACACAGACAACAAATTCTCAAACTGCATCCCAATTAACACTTAACATTCACCATACATTGTAACAATGCAACCGCAGTACTATTGATATAGGTTTCTCTATTAATCCCTGTTTTTACCTGTAAAACAGGATTAGTGTCAGAAGAACGGGAGAGTCGCATCTGCTCTTTCACAGCTCCTCTGCTGATCTGAGGACGCATTCGCAGTTCGTCGTTCTGTCTGCGACTCCCCAGTCAGAATGCCAAAATAAGAGTCCTTTATTTTTCTCTCTTTGTAGCTCAATATGCAATAGTTAGCTTGCACATAAACACTGCATTAAGAAATAATGTGGTGAATGAACTTAAAACAATACAAATAAACCGAAGAAAATAAAGCAAAAACATTACACAGTTGTGTACATACTTTGTGTGTATCACACTCTCCCTGACAAAATAAGAAAAGCTCCAGAGATCAACCCCTCACTTCCCATAACCACACACTTTAACCATTCTTAACAAACAGTGGTAGTAACCCCATAAGGTGTGTGAACTGAAGGTAAATACAGGTGAGGGTAAGTAATGGGTGTGGTGTAATTTTGTAAACCCCAAACAGGCATGTGTGTGATGGAGTAAGCAGTAACTGAGTTCAATGCGGGGGCGTAGGGGTGGATCGCAGGTTGACCTAACATATCGTAGGTATAAATCTGTCTTGGCCTCCGCTCTCTAGCTGACCTTCTAGCCCTGTTTTCGTCTTCCATTCCCATAGCCTCAGCTCTGTCGACAAAATCAGGCTTATTTTCTGTATTTGCTCCATCTCCTTCGTCAGTGTCAACTGGATGCAATGCCTCAAGGTAAGTAGCTGCCCTTCCACCTACTGGACTCTCACTTGTTCTTTGCACTTCTCTGTCCTGAATCTGTCCTGAGCTTTCCCTTTCTGGTATAATTTCAATGTTTTCCCTTACAGGAACTTGCTCTGGGGGTCGGTCGTTTCCTGATGTCGTTCTGTTGACTGGAGCTCTTAACCAGTATCCTCCTGCACAACTCTCTGCATCAGAGCTGACCAGGTCACTGTCTCTGTCATCCACATTGTCACTGCTTGTGCGTCTCACTGTCTTTTTCTGTCTTTCAGGTCTTGTCGATCCGTGTGTTGTCGATGGAGCTTCTACAGGTAGGTCGTTCACCAGCAGCAACAGGTTTCGATGTAGTGTCCTGGTCTTTCCCCGGTCACTGTTCTCAGGATATATGACATACACAGGGTTGTTTGATACTTGTTCCTTCACCACATATACAGCCTTTTCCCAGTAGGACCGTAACTTTCCTGGGCCTCCTCGCTCCCCAAGGTTCCTGACCAGCACTCGGTCTCCTGCCTTCAGCACAACCCCCCTCACTTTCCGATCATACTGCGCTTTCCCTCTCGCACTTGACTGTCGACTGTGGCTCTCCGCGATCTGGTATGCTTCACTCATTCTGTGTGCCCACTGCTTTGCATATCCCTTCGGTGTGATCTCTTCTGTTGGTTCCGCCAGACCGAAGATCAGGTCAACTGGAAGGCTAGGATGTCTTCCGTACAACAGGAAAAAGGGTGAGTATCCTGTCGATTCATGCCGTGTACAATTGTAAGCATGCACAATTTGAGGTAAGTGATCTTTCCACCTCTCCTTTTCCTTGTCCGCCAGTGTTCTTAACATTTGTAGCAGGGTCCGATTGAACCTCTCAACTGGGTTGCCCTGGGGGTGGTATGGTGACGTTCGAGAGTGGCTAATTCGAGCGAACTGTTGAAGAGTGCGGAAGAGTTCATTTTCAAACTCACGGCCCTGGTCATGATGTAATTTTGCAGGGTATCCAAAGCGCGGAATATAATCTTGGAACAGGCGCTCTGCTGCAGTCCGTCCCGACTTGTTCTTGGTTGGGTAGGCTTGGGCGAACCTTGTGAAGTGGTCCATGATCACCAGGATATATTCATACCCTCCGCGGCTTGGTTCCAGGTGTAAGTAGTCAATGCATACTAGTTCCATGGGTGAGTGTGTGGTGATGCTACCCATAGGTGCTCGGACATGTGCTGTGGGTTTCTTCTGCTTGATACACGGACACTTCCTGGTCACATACCCTTCTATCTCAGTCTTCATGTATGGCCAGTAGAATCGATCCCTCGCCAAGCTGAGTACTCTCTCTGTCCCCACGTGTCCCATCCTGTCATGGAGGTGTTCAAGGGCCAGCTTCTTGTATCTGCTTGGGAGAACTAGTTGCTTTCTTTCCATTGTCTTTCGATAGAGAAGTCCCTCCTCCACATGCAGTTTGCTCCACTCATACATGAACTTCTTGCTGGTCCCAGTTAAGCTTCTTCTCATTTCCTCTGTCGGTTTGACACCATCAACTTTCCACAGCCTTACTTGCGAAATCACTGGGTCCTCCTTTTGGGCCGTGACCAACTCTTTCCTTCCAATTGTCGGCAACCCAGTGTGGAATGGCTGTGCTTCATCTTCCACAGTGGACATGTACAAAGCAGCGATCCAGGCCACATCCTTTTCACCGGATACATGACTACCGTCCCATGCTGCTTGAACAATGCTGGTAGGTAACTCTTCTGTGCATTTTAACTCAAAAGCTTCAATGTCCAGGGGAAGACGGGACAGAGTGTCAGCGTCGATGTTAACTCGCCCTGGCCGGTATTTGATGTCGAACCGGAAGTCAGAAAGCTCCCCGACCCAGCGATGGCCCACCGCATTCAGCTTTGCTGTGCTCATCACGTATGTCAGCGGGTTGTTGTCTGTGTACACCGTGAAGTGTTGAGCATAGAAAAGGTAGTCCCGGAATTTTTCACAAACTGCCCACTTCAGGGCCAGGAACTCAAGCTTGCCGCTGTGCAACCGGTAGTTACTCTCAGCCTTTGTCAGTGTCCTGGATCCATACCCAATTACCCTTGGTTTCCCCTCCTGCCGTTGGTAGAGAATCGCCCCCAGGCCCTCTTCGGACGCGTCGGTGTGGAGCGTAAAAGGTAGGGTGAAGTCTGGATATGCCAGCACTGGTGGTTCCTCTAGCATGCAGACTAGTCTCTCCAGGGTCTGTTGATGATCTCTCACCCATCCTACCGGAGTCTTTGAGGGGACTTGTGGCCCCTTAACTTTCCTTCGGCTGTGCAAGTCTTGCTCGGCCCCTGTCTTTGCCTGCAGTAACTCGTATAGGGGTTTTGCAATCCTGGAAAAGTCCTGGATAAATGTCCGGTAATAGCTGAGGAAACCCAGTAACCTTCGTACATCCCCCACCGTCTGTGGAGTCTTGCGTGTGAGAGATCGAACAGCCTCCAGGTCCCTAGGGTCTACCCTCACTCCTTCGGCTGACACCAGGCGCCCCACATACCTGACCTCCCCCCGGAACATCTCACATTTCTCAGGTTTCAGTTTCACGCCGTGACATCGGAGAGCCCTTAACACTCTCCTTAGGCTCTCAACGTGCTCTTCAAATGACTTGGCGTAACACAGGACGTCATCCAGGTAGGGTATGCAACACTCATCCCTTAAGGAGTCAAGCATCCCTTCCATGCTGCGTTGGAAAGCAGCAGGCGCATTTGACAGGCCAAAAGGGATCCGGACCCACTCATACAGCCCCCAAGGTGTAGTGAATGCTGTCATGTGTCTGGAACCCTCGTCGATGAACCCCTGGTGATAGGCCTTACCCTGGTCTAGAATGCTAAACCAGGAATATCCCCCAAGTGTGTCAATTAACTCCTGTATCCTAGGCAGTGGGTGTCGATCTGGGATGGTCTTTTTATTTAAGAGGCGGTAGTCCACGCAGAGCCGGAGTTTGCCGTCTTTTTTTCTAACGCAGACAACTGGAGCGGCATATGGTGACTTGGACTTGACAACCCATCCTTTGGCCAGGAGTTCTTGTATATAGCCTTTTACTTCACTGAACAGCGGTTTCGGCACGGCAGAGTATGCTCGTTGAACTGGAATAGCATCTTGAAGAGTGATTGACATCTGTAGACTGGGGATACATCCGATGTCATCGTCGCCTTTACTGAAGACGCTAGACTCCTCGTATAACATCTTCTGTACGAGTTCACGTTGACTGTCACTTAGATGCCCCAAGTCAACAGGAGGATGCCACAAGCCTGTGTTCATATCTGCCTCTTGTGTCCCTGCAGTCTGGACCATCACCGTTTGCCTTGCTTCACTTGATTGTCCAGGATCCACTATTCTTTCTATCCGCTGCAGTGTCCCGAGAATCGTGCCCTGTGGTAGAGCTACGTCACATCCTGTGCAATTCCCTATTGGTACAGATACACATGAGTCAACTCTATTAGGTATCTCCAGAAGCCCCTCTCCAAGATCCAGACATTTTAGATGGGTGTTATCTTCTTGTGGTTCAAACAAGGCTACAGAGCCCAACTGTGTTAACTTTGGCGTGATCCGACATTGCACCCAGGCAATCTGCCCTGATGGAATGATGACTCCTCTCTGACCGACCTTCAAACGACCACATTCATCTTCTGCAGTCCGTATAACTTCGATTAGGGTTTGGGCCTTCTCGTTTGGGACATCAATAGCTCCAGCTAATAGAGTTGTGAGTGTTTGCATGAGCTGTTCGGGTCGCCCCTGAATCAGTTCCTCAATCACGTTGAAGCCCAGGAGTGGTCTCTCAATTGGCATTTTGCTTACCAGGAACGGTACATTGATGGAAAGGCCCGGATCCTCGTTCCCTATTAAGTTGACTGTAATGACTGTCCATCCGTCAAATGGAATAGGATCTCCATTAACAGTACATACCTCCAGATCATTCCCACATCCCAGTAGGTCTCGTAGTGGTCTCACCTCAATACCAGGTAAGTATTTCTCTTTCCACACACGATCAACTATGCTGACCTGTGCCCCTGTGTCCAGCAGTGCCCACACTGTGAGTCCGTTCAAGTTGCACTGGGTTAATGCTTTGCTTCCTATCAGTTTGATTATGGTGTCCATTTTGGTCTGGTACATCCTATGGTCCATATTCAGGTCTGTCGATTTATCATTTTGTCTCTGGTTGGTACGTCTTTGATCTATGGCTTTTCTTCCTCCAGGTCTGTCCAGCGTTGCGTAGGTGTAATCAGTTTGGGACATTTGCGCTGCGGTCACTGGTTGTCCCTCTACAGTGGCCGGTTCCCGTTTCCCTGCCGCTGAGGTCGTTTCAAACATCCAGCCGCCCGGTGCCCCTCCTCACTGCAAATGAAGCAATGTGGACAGTCCTGTCGCCCTTCTCCTGTACACCTTGGACAGCACCGTGAGCGGCTCACTTGGCGGGAAACTGGTTGACTGCCTAAGCATTGGCACCCTCTCTCCACTTGTGCCGCCATGGAGCGTTGTAGTGCATCAACCATGTTAGTTAGGGCATCGAGTCTCGAGGTCAGTTGCTTGATTGGGTCATTTTGGCTTTTTCTCGCAGCAGCCGCTGTCCTTCCCCCATCGTCGCTGCCAGGTTCACTGTGGACTTGAGCGCTACTTGCTGTGGACTGTTTTGTTCTGGTCGGTGGGCCCAGCCGTCGCAGTCTCTCATTTTCATAGCTTGTGACTTTCATTACATGTCTGAGGATGGCATCATCGGTCACATCACTGTCAGCAAGCAATGGCTTCAATTCGCTACGAATGTCTTTGCATCGGTGACTCAGGCCCTGGTACACTGTGTGTAAAAACACGTCTTGCACAGTGGCTGCACTGTACTTGCGATCTGAATCAGCTTGTCTCGCTGCAAAAAGTATTTTCTGTTTCAACCCCATTACACGGTATAAGAACTGTTGAGGGGTCTCGTGATCACTTTGTTTGGTGCACATCAATTCTTGAAATAGTTCTGTGCTGCTCCGATCTCCCAGATGTGACTGTAGGAACCCCTTTAACTCATTTACCGTCATGTCGTCTTTATTTATCAGCATGTCCTTGAAAATGCCGGGTTTAATGATTCTTAGCACACCTCTGACAATGTCGGTATCGCTGAAGTTCTCTCTGAGGCCAGCGTCCATCTGTCTGCATACATTGTTATACGTGATGTCCGATGAGTGGTCACCAATCTGGCCTCCATGTATCTTGAACTCACGGGGCTGGATACATGGGAGCCCCACCATTGGGAATGTGCTGCCGTGAGCTACCCGCTGAGGTCGTTCAGTCTGGTGCAGGGGTGGTGGTGAAATGGCGTTCCTCTGCTCTGCAATTTGGATCAGGTCAGTGTGTCCGGTAGGTGACCTGTGTTGACGGATTCTCTTGCCAAGTTCTTCATACTCTGCAAGCATTTCTTGAATATCTAAGTTTGTTTCAGATCCAACCCCTGCAGCGCCCCCTAAACTTGTGTTGTGTTGGTGCAATGGTGGTAAGTAGGTGTCGTTAGTGGGTAGTGTGTGTGAAGTATGCATGTTATGAGTGTTTGTGTCAACTTCAGATGTACCTATAGCAGTGCAAATCTGTTTTGCTGATTTTACAGTCTCTTGCAATGACAACAGTCCACTCATACCTTGATCCTCAGTTTCAAGCAAGGATTTACTTGACATGAAGGCATCGATGTACTTGAAACAACCATCACTGTCCTCCAGGTCTAGTTCAGATGAATCTCTACCTTGTACAGGCCCGATGGCCTTGGCAATGTGGAACAAATCATCACCCGGTAGTGTGATCAGATCTTTTCGGATGTCCCACACCAAGCGTTTCCTCGTACGATCCGCCATGATCTCTTGTCTCGTCGTCCGTGGATGTAGCAGCCGCCGGCCTCTAGCCCAACGCCACCTGGTCCAGACGGTTCTGAGATGATTGGATCAGACTCCCTGTGTCACGTGAAGCCGATCCCGGACGAGCCCCCAAGAATCTGTTGCAGGCCCCGCTTTCAGAGACCCCGCAGACAGATTACTGTAACCTGTAAAACAGGAATAGTGTCAGAAGAACGGGAGAGTCGCATCTGCTCTTTCACAGCTCCTCTGCTGATCTCTTTATTTAATGCACAATCAGTACAATTCCAGTACAAACAATTGCTTTTAAAGCATTTCTTTACATTCTTTTGTCTATGTACAGCACTTGAGTGTCACCAACATCAAAATAAATCACATACTGTCACTTTCTTGTTCCCTTTCTTCATATTACCATTTTCGGTTAACAACTTAATACTCAGCAGACATCTTATAAACCGCAATAATGTTATTACCAACCACAAAGTGATTTTATATGAAGTTACTCATCATGTTAACTGTAAACTTGAATATTTCAAACTACTCTTGCTTCTTAAAACCAATGTGAACCGCAATTCACTCTTTTTCTTCCCCTAGAAGTACATTTATAATGGATCACTACAGATTCAGCCTCTCTCCATGCTTTCATCAGTGAGTGGTCACGTGACCATAAAGCGCGCCAAACGCGACCACAGAGTGAGCCTCCCAGAGATACTTAACGCTATTAATTAACACATTAACCTAAACAGTCAAACATTTTGTGACCCAAAAATACGTAATACAACACAACAGTCAGATATAATGATCACTGGAGCATACTTAAATTACTTTTCTTCACATTAGTGTGAACATCACATTACACAGACAACAAATTCTCAAACTGCATCACAATTATCACTTAACATTCACCAAACATTGTAACAATGCAACCGCAGTACTATTGATATAGGTTTCTCTATTAATCTCTGTTTTTACCTGTAAAACAGGAATAGTGTCAGAAGAACGGGAGAGTCGCATCTGCTCTTTCACAGCTCCTCTGCTGATCTGAGGACGCATTCGCAGTTTGTCGTTCTGTCTGCGACTCCCCAGTCAGAATGCCAAAATAAGAGTCCTTTATTTTTCTCTTTTTGTAGCTCAATATGCAATAGTTAGCTTGCACATAAACACTGCATTAAGAAATAATGTGGTGAATGAACTTAAAACAATACAAATAAACCGAAGAAAATAAAGCAAAAACATTACACAGTTGTGTACATACTTTGTGTGTATCACATATGCTTAGAATGCTTGAAACTATAACTAAGAGCAAGTAAATGCCAAATATACTTTTCTTTTAGATACTGTTTATAGATATACTTCTGATTTTCTGTCAGTATAGGTCAACAATACTTTAGTGTAACCTTAAAGCCCCAGTGAAGTCATAATGAACGTTTTTTCCTTTTATTAAAAATAAGTTAGCCTTAAGGACAATAAACTGATATGCTCCTACGCGCTGACAAAATTCCCATTTAGAAGATATAACCGTTCAAAACTGACAGTCTGGCACGTGCGCTCAGACAAATCTATAAATTCCATGACATCACTCTACACTTCAGCCTCTCGTCAAAGTTCTTGTCCAATCAAATCGGCTTTAGGATCAGAAGAGTCCCGCCCCTTCACTATGAGAGCCACGGAAGCGGCACCTCATATCAGCCACTTGTTTGCACATTTATTAAGTCCTACATGGTGATTGACGCATAGTGCAGTATATGGGGGATGATCCAGACAGTGTAAACATTAACATTAAAGTCTTTATTTCACGTTGGTGTCAAGCAAGCGCAGTGGTGTAAAGTATTGGAGTAAATGTAATAAGTTACTGTACTTAAGTATCTTTTCAGCTATTTTGTAGTTGTACTGAGTATTAAAGATATTACCAACTACATTTTTTAGTAAGTATATGTATTCTTTACATTTGTAATGACTAATGCAATTGCACATTACTTTTTGCATGGCACCTAACTTTATCTGCAGCAGTTTATTTCTGCTGCTGAAGAAGCAATATTGCCATTTACAGGGCATTGCCCTTACTTACTGAAACTTGTCAACATGGCTTCTTTATGCGAATGCGGGTTTTATGTGGGAAGAGGACATGACTGCAGCCGGCAATAAGGCCAAAACCAGCATGTCCAGTGAAAAAGGCTTTGACTTTTGTAATTTTACCCAAACATTATTTTATTTATCCGTTTTTCTGAAGAGAGCTTTTTGAAGGAAAGGATATTGGTTTTCTTATGAGCACAGGACATCGACCTGTTCATCTCAGATGAGAATGCTCACTGCCCATTGCACTTCTTCTCGACCTGATTTTGCCAAGTGGTTGATGTCCTCAGGACAACATATTTTGTTGACCTAAGGACAACATTTTTATAAATAAAACCTAAACCCATCCCAAACCCCAACCCTAACCATAACTTACCCCTAAAATCAGAGGGAAATGATAAGTGAGAAACAATGGTCTAGAAGCACCTAATGCTGATTGGAAGATTAAACTTAAAATAAACTGTAAACTTATTTCTGAAATCTGATTGGTTGATTTAAATGTTGTCCCAGGGTCAACATGATATTGCCCTAAGGATATCAACCACTTGGCAAAAACAGGAGAGCCTGCACTTCTCGAGGCAGAACGACGCCCTAGCCCAGAGCTGACCATCTCGCCGCCTTCTTGCTTTTCCCCATGTAGCCCTGCTGCCTCAGGTCATCAGCAGGATTTGGAAGGACAAATGCGCAGTACTATTGGTCGCCCCTCGCTGGCCGAACCAGCCGTGGTTCCCAGAGTTGACCCGGATGCTGTCGGCAGCACCGTGGCGGATTCCGCTGAGGAGAGACCTGCTCTCCCAAATGGGGGGAACAATCTGGCATCCCCTGCCCGAGCTGTGGGACCTGCATGTATGGCCTCTCGACGGGCGCCTGCCTCCCTCCCGAGAGGAGTTTTAACAAGTACCTAGTACCTGTACCTACACACTAAATAATGTTGGGTTAAAAATAACCCAACAAGTAACCCAACTATGGATTGGTATAGCACCTTCCCAACTGTGGGTTATTTTAACCCAATGAAAAGGGTTAAAAGGCAGTTGGGTTAAAAGTAACCCAACTATGGGTTGGTGTAGCACCTTCCCAACTGTGGGTTATTTTAACCCAATAAATTGGGTAATGTTTTCTACTCAGTCAGTTGAGTTAAAATTACCCAACAGTTTTTTATTCATGTCATTGTCTTTATAAACAAAAACTAATTGTATTCAAATTCAGATAATTTATTTCAAGTACAATAAGTATGTTTAAAAGTACAATAAATGTTTTAAAAAGTGTATTTTAATGACAAATATTAACTAACTGTAACTAATAATACAACATGAATTCAATAAAGTTTCTGACTACATATCCTTGAAAAATATTTATTTAAATAGTAATGTTACACAAAAATGTAACACAAGAAAACAACAGCTGAATCCATCCATGGAGATGTGTTATACGACCCCATTTAACTTCAAGTATTGAACAATGTCCACTTCACGTGACGGGTTGCGAACTCGGGTCTCCCTGTGACGCATACACCGTACTAACCACCGGCAATTTTGGATCAGGCCTGTTAAACAAAAAGAAAGACATACAACACAATTTAAACACTTTTAAAGATAAATCTAACTACATATGATAGCACGATTGGTTTCAACGACTTCGGGCAGCTTTTTATAACGTGTCACGCTTGCGTCAAGTTTTTGACTTACAAATAATGTTAATAAATAAACAGTAAAAATAACTCAGATGTAGGTCACATTTCAGATGAAATCGTTGAATTTCGAACATGGAAACATTTCCTATGTTCGAAATTCGAGTCATATAACTGTTTAGACTATTACAGATGAGCAAACCAAAAGCTGACGAAGCTCGCATTACTTTTAATACAAAATGCAATTCAAATTATCCAATTTTGCATTTTCATGCACAACGATAGATTATAGGTAAAAATATTGATACAAACCTCGTTTTTCTCCTGATAAATCCAACAATTTGTCGTCGTTGAAAGCTGCTCCTTCCTGAGACAATTTAAATCTCCCGCGTCAGGTGTGCGTCAACTGTCAGTGAAAATGACCCAGCCTATAACCCAGCGAACTGGGTTACACAAAAACTACCCAACGCTGAAAAAATAACCCAATAAAATTACCCACTCAGCTCAACCCAGCAGTTGGGTTAAAAAATAACCCAACGTTTTTTACTGTGTAGTTTTGGCATTTCGTTATATGCTTCGTGACAGTAAAATAGAGATTGAGACCCTTAACACAATGTTAAATGCTACATTAGCCTACCCTTGTGCGCCGTCGAGCAAACCAAATGATCGTTGTATGCTCTTTGCTATAAGATTTCCCAAACTCTCTGGTATTTTAGTTGTATTTTGTTTTGCTTCCATCCGCCATTGATATGATCCATTACTCCTGTGTTGTGCGTGTGTTTATGTCGCATTCACAATGATGCTACGGCAGTAGAGGCAGCGCAACCATGACGATAAGTTTATCATCCCCACCCACTTTGAAGCGGTACTAAACTGCTGTGGAAAAGCAAAGTCAGCCGAAGTGAAATGAGCTGTACCGAGCCGAGTCGTACTAAGCCTGATGGTACCATGCAGTGGAAAAGCGCTATAAGGTTACTCGCGTAACCCCGGTTCCCTGAGATAACGGGAATGAGGATTGCATAGCATGCTGTGCTACAGGGCCATGCAGCGAGTCTTTACATCGCACTTCAGTCAAATATGGTACTGAATGGCGTTCGGCCCGGACTTTAGGCGAGCGGTGCCGCCCAAAATGGCGCGCCCAAACGCTATTGTTCTGTGATTTTCACAGACGTTAACCAATAGGCTTCAGTATCAGATAAAACAAGATTTTCCCATAGCGCCCTGCCAAACGCAATGCTTGTTCCCGTTATCTCAGGGAACCGGGGTTACGCGAGTAACCTTATCGTTTTTCACTGACATGTATCTTAAGTTTTGAGAACAAGTGCTGCTTTGAGCATACATTCCCCATGAATAAAATACTCAAGTACTGTTAAAATCAGATACTCTAAGACTTTTACTCAAGTTGTTTTGGAATTTGTGACTTGTAACTTGTAATGGAGTACTTTTCACTGCAAGGTATCTGTACTTTTATTCAAGTATGGTTTTCAGGTACTCTTTACACCCTCTGCGTGAACAGTTGCACGTGAGTGTCCTCCGGTTCAGAGATACGAAAGCACATAGCTGATCATTTCCGTTGATCATACGCACAAATCCGCTGAGAAAAAAACGTATCTGACTCGTTTCAAGTCTACACAGAATATTGAATGTTAAGCCTCTATGGAAGAGATCGGACAGCGCAGCAGTCACTCACCAACGTAAATAACAAGCTTCAAATGACACATCACTGGTATCACGGATCTTCCTATTCTTCTCAATAGACCTTTACACCACTGTGGCTATCACGCTGTTAAATACAGGTTTGCCAGGCTGACTGTGTGCCTTAAATGAAACGATATTGGTTGTTTTAAAAGGGAGCGGGGTCTCTGCATTTTTTAGTTGAAATTATGTCAACACGTCAAATAATGCTGCGCATTCCAAGGCATTGCAGTGGGGCTTTAAGTATATTTCTAAGTACATATAAAACGTTCAAATGTTTAGCTTAAAGTACACTAATGCACTTCTTTTTTTGTAAGAGATTAGAGGTTATTTAGAACGTTTAACAAAAAATCATGAAAAATATCTAAATTATATTTCTGCAGGTGTCCCTGATCAGCCTGACAGCAAATATTTTAGGCTACTCTGAACTGGGGGCCATTAAATCTCTCCGAACTTTGAGAGCTCTGAGACCTCTTAGAGCTCTGTCCAGATTTGAAGGAATGAGGGTATGTCTGCGTACTTTGAGTTTTCTGCTTTCATTCATATTATTACCACGGCTTGTCATTCAAAGATCATATTGTTCCCTTTGCTTTTTGTTCATTCTTTCCCTACTATTACCTATAAGTTTAAAATCCAGATGTTGGCTGTTTAACACAGAAGATTGAAGGTTTTAGGTTAGACTTCAGACACTTATGTTGTCAATACACACAGGTGGTGGTGAACGCCCTGATAGGAGCCATCCCCTCCATCTTTAACGTTCTCCTGGTGTGTCTCATCTTTTGGCTCATCTTCAGCATCATGGGGGTGAACCTTTTCGCTGGAAAGTTTTACTACTGCTTCAACACAACATCAGAACAAAAATTCCTTCCCTCTGAGGTCAACAATAAGACTGAGTGCTTGGAGCTCGCCGAGGCCGGCCATGATGTGCGATGGATGAATCTGAAGGTCACCTATGATAACGTTGGCATGGGCTACCTCTCCTTACTGCAAGTGGTGAGCAATGTCTGCACACGATATGCTTTTCTGCAGTCTTATAGGTCACAAAAAAATGCAAAAAATAAAACAACTTAACTGGCTTCCAGGCAACATTTAAAGGGTGGATGGACATCATGTATGCTGCGGTGGATTCCCGTGAGGTAATGCATGGTATTAAAATGGCATCACGTGACTTTAGACTTCACACAGATTTGTGTACTCCAATGTCAGTTTCCTTTTTATTCTCCTTAGATCGAAACGCAGCCGGAGTATGAGTCCAATCTCTACATGTACCTTTACTTTGTTATTTTCATCATCTTTGGCTCCTTCTTCACGCTTAACCTTTTCATTGGTGTCATCATTGATAATTTCAACCAGCAGAAGGCAAAGATAAGTATTTGCAATGGTTCCTTATCATCTTGAATGCTTGAAAAGTTTGCATTAGAATAACTATGGCTGTCTCTTCACTTTGGGGGTAAAGATATCTTCATGACAGAGGAACAGAAAAAGTACTACAACGCCATGAAGAAACTTGGCTCCAAGAAGCCGCAGAAACCCATACCGAGACCTGCGGTAAGACAAAATCTTTCTCATCAATGAATCTTTGGAATGAAACTTGGTCTTCAATCAAATTCTTATTGAATTTTCTCTCTCGAATATGCTTCATTGACATGTCTGATGTTGGCAGAACTGCTGTCAAGGCTTGGTATTCGACTTTGTCACCAAGCAGTTCTTTGACATCTTCATTATGGTCCTGATCTGCCTGAACATGGTCACCATGATGGTGGAGACGGATGACCAGAGTGAAGAGAAGGAATTTTTTTTGTACTATATTAATCTGTTCTTCATTGTGATCTTCACTGGGGAGTGCATTCTCAAACTCATCGCCCTGCGCTATCACTACTTCTCTGTCGGCTGGAACATCTTTGATTTCGTGGTGGTCATTCTTTCAATCGTAGGTAAGGAGTCTTCTTGCTTATTCATGTTAATCATATAATCTTCACAAAAAGTCTTATCTTGTACATTTTTTTGTCTTGCAGGTCTTTTACTGGCAGATCTTATCGAGAAGTACTTCGTTTCGCCCACCCTTTTCCGTGTCATCAGACTGGCCAGAATCGGTCGCGTCCTGCGGCTCATTCGAGGTGCCAAAGGCATCAGGACGTTACTGTTTGCGTTGATGATGTCACTTCCTGCCCTCTTCAACATCGGCCTCCTACTTTTCCTAATCATGTTTATTTTCTCCATCTTCGGCATGTCTAACTTTGCGTACGTCAAGAAAGAAGGCGGCATTGATGACATGTTCAACTTCGAGACCTTTGGGAACAGCATCATATGCTTGTTCATGATCACAACGTCCGCCGGCTGGGACGGACTGTTGTCGCCAATTCTCAACAGTGCCTCACCAGACTGCGACCCAGATGTGGAGAACCCAGGCTCATTCGTCAAAGGCAACTGCGGGAGCCCGGCTGTAGGAATCGTCTTCTTCTGCAGCTACATTGTCATGTCTTTCCTCGTTGTGGTTAATATGTACATCGCCATTATTCTCGAAAACTTCAACGTGGCGACGGAGGAGAGCAGCGACCCCTTGAGCGAAGACGACTTTGAGTTGTTCTACGAAACCTGGGAGAAGTTTGATCCCACCGCATCTCAGTTCATCGGTTACAGCGTGCTGTCGGATTTCTGCGACACATTGAAAGAGCCGCTGAGAATCGCTAAACCCAACATGATCAAGTTAATCAAGATGGACCTTCCCATGGTCCATGGAGACAAGATCCATTGTCTGGACCTTCTGCTAGCTCTTACAACAGAGGTGCTGGGAGATTCCGGCCAGATGGATGAGATGAAGTCAACTATGGAGGAGAAGTTTATGGCGAACAACCCGTCGAAAGCTTCGAACGAGCCCATCACCAGCACTCTTAAACGGAAGCATGAAGAGGTGGCTGCCTCCACAATTCAAAAAGCTTACCGTGCGCACGTACTCAAACGCTCCCTCAAACACGCCTCGTATATGTACAGAGAGAAAACAAACGCGAAGAGAAAAGATGAGGAATCTCCAGAGAAAGTAGGGATGGTAGCTGAGAAAATGAGCCAGTGTTATGGAGATCAAGCCTTTGAGGACGACCAAGCTCTCGGCTTCTCTTTTCCCCAGCAAGGAAAAAAGCAGCAGAAAGCAAAGTGTCCTCCGGTGAGGGTTCAGAGTGATGTGATCTTACATTCTGCCCCCTTTTCCATCCGTGACTCCGTTGTAGAGAACTTGAGAGAGTCCATTGTGTAGAAGCATCCACCCTCAATATACACAAAACCAGGAATGCACAACAATACTGAGACCCTTCAGGAGACTGTTTGTTCATCTTCAGAGTTGAACTATGGCACATGTGTTAAAAAAAATTAAGAGCGGTTACCTGACTGGGATGTCAAATGGTAAAGAATTTTGATCAGTATAATTGATGCAATCCTTGCGGATCAGACAATCACTGACTGTTTGACGAACGGCACTGGAAAGGTTTGGGCTGTAAACTTGACCTCCTAGTGCATATATCAAAGCAGCCAAAAATGTTTTTGATGCACAGACCCTTAGAGAACGCTAGAGAAATTCAGAAGGGTTTTTTTATGTTTTTTTCAGGATTTAAAGCTATAGATTGTAAGCACAACAACATTGCTTACTAACCATTCAACTCATACGCTCTTAAAAATAAAGGTTCTTAAAACTAACTGTACAGTTCCATGAAAAACAACAGAACCTTTACATTGCTGAAAGACTCATGGTAGTGACAAAAAACCTATAAAGCTTAAGCAAGAAATGGTTCTTTGGCTAAAAGGGAAAGGCTGCACAGAACCGTTCACAGAAACATTATTTTTAAGAGTGTTGTATACTTCAATCCCCTTTATGGAGGTATGTTACAGATAACTTATCTAACTTTATTTCATTTCAGTTATTTTGTCATTTAACTATTAGAGATTTTTGTTACTAAAACATTTTTCACTGTTCAATGTAGCTGTAGGTTAAAAATTTGCACTAACAGTAAAAATATAATTTAACAATGAAAAAAATATATTTAAAAGCATTAGTCTTACTAGTTCACTGTTAAACCATGTATTATTACTTTGCCTTGCTGCCTTATTCAGATCTTACTATAGCAAATATTTCAGTGGTCTTTTAATACAATAGTACTCTGGTAGTATTGTAATCACTGCCTAATACAAGCATTAAACGATTATCTTAAAAACATCTTGCTGCTGTTAAGGATGAGCTCAGAACATATCATTAAAAATACAATATGCAATTTAGTGCTTCACTGCCCAACTAAACATTCTGTCATGTAAATATGGATCCTGTAATATTTGCCTTTGAGGTTTTTTTTGCCTTATGAGCCTTTCTTTAAATGCAAATTTGCTCGTTCCAAGTATAAAGTCTGTGAAATCCTAGGTTTATTGAATAACATTTTTTTGGATACGCCAATACCCTCATACTGTGGAGACACTGTCTGTGATGTTCTTTAATATAGACATTTATTTCTTGCTTTATTTATTTCTGAACCTTTTTTAAATGTAACATTTTGTACTTTTTTTTAGATTTATTTCATTTAATGGAGCGCTAATGTTTAGAAGCTGATGTTTATTAACCCCCTTTTAAGGTTTTTAGTTTCTTGAGCTTCAACCCTTCACTTTTATTTATGGGATTCTTAACTTATATTTTTTCTAATGCAAACCAAAGGTTAGTAAAGATATTTATTTTTGCTTTAATAAGCCATATTTTGAGGTTTCCAAGTCATGTGGATTTTTATTTAGGTCTTAAGACATAAAATCTAAATTAGCACTTTGATGAAATGATAGCTGTCCATCACTTCAAGATAAATTAGTAGTTGTTTACAGCATTAGTTAACATATAATAATTAATAGATGATATGTGACAAATTAGAATATCAATGAAATCCAGTTCTGAATGTCATTTTATACAACAATGGAAAAAGTCTGTTTTCTACTTACCATACTTACCATAAAGCGAATTGTGTAATGTCGACATGAATGCAATATAAATACAAGAAGAATGATTTAAGCTGGACTTTACTGTTCTGCTAGCCAATGACAACATCTGTTACTTCTTCACATCTGCTGAATGCATGTTGTTGATGTCACATTTTGCAGTTGTACATTTTACTGTATACTCTTTCTCTGTTTACATTATTGGAATAAACATTTTGTTGACTCTTTGCTTGTTTATTAAATTGAGGGATTATAAAATTGAAGTAGCAAAACTTAAGGTTAAGGAATATACATTTTAAAGGAACAATCAAAAAACGTCTTGTATTAGAGTTGATATGGCAAACATACGCCATCTAGTGCTCAAACAATAAGACCCCTTAAACGGAAAGTTCACCCAAAAATGAAAATTCTGTCATCATTTACTTACCCACCTTATTTCAAACCTGCATGACTTTCTTTCTTTAGCAGAACACAAAAGAAGAAAAACCGTTGGTCCCCATTGACTTGCATTGGTTTTGTGTCCATACAACAGAAGTCAATTGGGGACCAACAGTTTTTGGCTACCGACATTCTTCAAAATATCTTCTTTTGTGTTCTTTGGGAGAAAGAAAGTCATACATGTTTGACATGATAAGAGGGTGAGTAAATGATGACAGAATCTTCAGTTTTGGATGAACTTTCCCTTTAAGAAAAACAAAAAGATTCAGATTAGGACAAAGATAAGTCATTTGGATACTCTAATTCGAATGTATTTAAAAGTACAACAGTAGGATATGCCATAAAGAGCTGACTAAATAAATAAGTAAATGCAAACTACAGTACTGTAGAGATAACTTAACACTATAAGTAAAACCGAATCATGACTGCCTGTCCCCCATTGGCCATTCATGATCTATCAGTAAGTATGCATGTGTGACTCTACCAAACTGACTCGTGCCACCCAGATGGGCATAGCAGGAAAACCACTGCGGCATCCACTAGATCACAGCTGCTCGAGTTCTGTGCATACAAATGAGGTCAGAGGTCAGCTGTGAAGTGTGATCTAAGGACTGAAGGTCACTGCATCTCTTTCACACTGAAAGAAGAGTGGTGTTAGTATGCTCATTCCATCTCACTGCAGTTTGAGTGGCACAGACTCTTAATGATATAGTAAATATCATCTTGCATAACTGAAACTTAAAACAATTTCTATATGTTTTGAAAGAGGGACAGTTCAGCCAAGAATGAAATTTCTTTCATTATTTACTCAGCATCATGTCATTCCAGACCTGTATGACTTTGTTTCTTCTGCAGAACACAAAGGAAGATATTTTGAAGAATGTTGGTAACCAAACAACATTGGCCCCTCTTTGACTTCCATTGTATAGACACAAACCACAGAGACATTTCTCAAAATATCTTCTTTCTTGTTTTGAACAAGAAAGAGTAATACACAGCTTTTGAACAACATGGGGGTGAATAAATGATGACAGAATTCGTTTTTACTTTTGGGTGAACTCTTTAAAATGTCTTGAGCATGTAACCTTTTCGTTAACATGCTCCTGAATGTTTCCCTCAGCATTGTCAGTCTATGTGACCCGAGCAACCTTTGTTTGCTCCGTTAACAGGCTGGATGGGAATGCGAGGGTCCCGTCCAGGGATTCAGCCTTTCCGTAAGCAAAGGACGCACTGGAGAAGCCTGCCCCGTCAACAAGCGGTGCATCCAAAGCCAAGAACCCACAGCTGGCCCTGAAGTTGCAACATGAGCTGACTGGAGGGCTGTGATGGGCAGCCTGTGGAACTGGAGAGTGGGCGGGATGGAGGCAACGCATTCCAAGGTTGATGTGTAACATTGCCCCTTTTGAAACAAGAGTTGACAAGAAGTGGGAACAAGGTGGAGTCTGCACTGAAGTAGCAGTGTCCCAAACCTTGCTGATCTCAGTACAGCTTGTCCTATCCAACCCCCTAAACCGTTTTAGGACACAGAAAAGTAGGTCTCCCCTTCCTGAAGAAATGCGATGGGTGCAAATGTGGATGGGATCAAGGATGTCAGAAGTTCAAGAGCAGTTTACAATGACAGGGTCAATGGGGTTCAAAGGTCTGCAGGCTTTCTGAACATGTGGCGGGTGAAGTCAGGAGCAGGTGCCTCTGCTTTTCCTAAATATTGTTTTAATATCAGAACTTCATATATTTCAATTAAAGTCAAGAGTTGCAAGAAAACCTCAAATAAGTACTATGTACTTACTGTAAATGCTTTATGCATGTTTATGCGTTATGTTTGCTTGTACACATAACACAATGTCAGCGCCCGTCTTATGAACCCAAAGGTGAGAGTTAAAAACAGAGTGAAATACAGAGCAACGAGAGAATGATACTCTAGATCCTCCGAGCTGACAGTGAAAAGCGGAAGCGAGTTGGAAGACAGCGTTCTCTATATAGAGGCTGTCATTTTAATGTCCTCCTCGACACGTAAAACTGTCTGCTTGGTTCAAGGATCATAGTAATGTAAGTGACCTACACCTTAACTTAAGATGGAGCTGTCCCTGTTTACTACATTAGAATCAGAGTTAAAGCTTAAGCTATGATCAACATTTCAAGGGGCCCCAAACAAAGTTGTGGGAATGATATTGAATTAGTTTATATTTTAATGTTGCAAACATGAAGTCTTCATACTCAGCTTTCAAACCATTTTATTTTGTTTTATTTATTTTATTTTATTATTAATTAATTTTATTATTATTTTATTAATTATTATTTTAATTATTTTACTTTTTAATTTAATTTATTTTTTAGGGCTACTGTCCTGCAAATTGAGCTCAGGTGTGTTCAGGACAGTGGCCCTCCAGGAGCCGGATTGGCAGAGTAGTGATTTGGAGTAGACTAAACCAACCAACAATACAATGTAGCCTGTGTATTTTTTTTTTTGCAACTTAATCTGTGTTCTTTCATTTCTTAATATATACAATAATGGAAATTCAAGGGCTGAGAATTCCTCAACTCTCAAAACATGCTGATCAAAGAATATATGTCATTGTGGTATGTGATGCACTTACTACTGACCAGAGATCAGCTTTGCTCTTGCTATTCTTAATCATTAGATTGGTATTTTGAGAAAGGATGCTGTTCCTAGATCCACCTGACAGGGCAGTTTCTACAGTTTCTCAAACTTGATTGACAGGTAGCAAGTTCAGGGGAAAACACTCATCAGAATGCCCTGCATGAACAGCTGAGGCATGGTGGATTTATCTCCGGCATCTGCTGCCATTCCAATTGTAACCACAGGGTGGAAGTAACTTACGGTCTTGGAATACTTGTAAATGTTTCCTTTTAAAACTGATCTGAGAACAGAATCTGTAATGCACATTGGAATACATAGATCGAGTTCTGGGCCAAGTTGCAACAAATCCCTTTAAAGGAACCATGATAGAAAAACAGGACAAAAAAAGGAAAAACAGGACCATATAATATGCAACGTTGCACACAGTGTTGACCAACCCCTGTGAGTCACACCTCTTTCCTCATCTAGACCCGGAAAGAGATGTGTTGGACCCAAGTGCAGAGAAGCTCAGCATGGCACTGGGTACTTGCTGATCTTTTCAACCATAATCCTGCCCATAAGGGACATCCGTTCTTGTAACCAAACAGGTCTTGGCGACCATTGACTACCATAGTAGGAAAAATTTACAGTGGTGGTCAAAAGTGCCCCAGAACTGTTTGCTTTCTTACATTCTTACACAAATATATATTTTTGTGTTCAACAGAACAAATAAATTAACAAAGAAACCTTTTCTACTCAATGGTGGCCCAGAACTGTTTGGTTACAAGCATTCTTCCAAACATCTTTCTCTTTGTTCATCAGAACAAAGCAATTTATACAGATTTGAAATAACTCGAGGGTGAGTAAATAAAGACGGAATTTCCATTTTTGGGTGTACTGTCCCTTTAAGAGCATATAACAAAAAAGTGACAAAAGTGACTAACTTAACTTGCATCTCTTATATGCTACAACACATTGCAACTTTACCTGTCACAAAACTCACTAACACACTCTGAGACCCTTGAAAAAAAGTAATGCCTATAACCAAATGGGCCCTGACATCACTAACCAGCGCCAGTGACAGAAGGAAAACAGCAATGAGGATCAGGTAAACAGATTGTATTCTGTTTTTCCCACTGAGGGATTAAACTATTCATTTCACAGTGACATTTCACAACCCTAAAACTGTTGAATATTTCACACACGCCAACCGCACATCTGAATAGGAAAGTCCTTCCACATCCCCGACTGGCACCACACACACGTATGTGACCTGATTTATTCTCATACTTATTAAGAACGTGTCCTTTCGAAAGGAGGTGACACCAACCACAGGTCAACATGGTGACACCACACGCATCATCCATTACATCCACTACAGAAACTGAGCACCAACTGTAGTACATTTCACCATATCGTCCACAGTAGTCACATGAGAAGGAATCTTGCATGTCTTTCTGCCATTTTATGGAAAGATTTACAATTACGCTCAATAGAAAACAATGACTCTGACTTCTCTTAGTGGCTTCTGAACTGAAGCAATGGAAATACAAATACATGACGGGAACAACATCACTCACGTATGGTGTCCATATACACATAACAATGCATATTAAAGCCTCTTCTCATGGAAACTCTCATGTTTCTGATCAACATGCATCAAAACATGTTCATTGCACATATAAATATCAGCACACCTGAGCCAGTTCACAAACATTCACAAGCCTTCAACTAAGATCACAAGATTTTGTCTTTCCTGCGAAAAATGGCTAAAGGTGTGACCTTCTGATGTTGCATGCTATGAATCTTTATTTAGTTCATTATAATACTTTTTTACCTAATTGTTTTTTATTCATTCAACAATTTCTAATCATTTCTAGCTTTAGTGCTGTTGTCGGTGGTGCTGATCAGTGTTTTCGTGAATAATGGGACAGCTTCAGAGAACCAGCGGCTCTTCAACAACGCTGTCATCCGTGTACAACATCTGCACCAGCTGGCTGCAAAAATGATCAACGACTTTGTAAGATTCCCATTTATTAAAATAGAAATCTTTTTAGAAATACGGAATTTTAACCTGTTTTCTCGGGGGGCCAGATTGTTCATGAATATTGTGGTTTATATTTTAGTTATAAAATTTAGTCTGCTCTTATATATAAAGTTACTATTTACTTTTGCCTTTATTTTAAAGGAGGACAGCCTGTTACCTGAGGAACGCAGGCAACTGAGTAAAATCTTCCCACTGTCTTTCTGCAACTCTGACTCCATAGAGGCTCCCACTGGCAAAGATGAAACACAGAAAAGTTCTGTGAGTATCCAGCATCAATAAAAATGTAATTCCAGTCCATGTTTTACAACTACGTACCTTGTAAAACTATTTTGACAGAGATGTAACAGATTCTATTCAGTAATGCTTAAAATGTGAAATTATGTGTCAAAAGACATGTAGCCTAATGGGATTTACTGCATGTAAACAACATGAATGACCAATGGTTTGAAGCCTCAACAACATTATTCTCTTATTTTTCTCAGGTGCTGAAGCTCCTTCGCATCTCTTTCCGTCTCATTGAGTCATGGGAATACCCCAGCCAGACGCTGAGTGGAACCATCTCAAACAGCCTGACCATCGGGAACCCCAACCAGATCACAGAGAAGCTGGCTGACCTGAAAGTGGGCATCAGCGTACTCATAAAGGTGAGAGAGAGAGAGAGAGAGAGAGAGAGAGAGAGAGAGAGATTTACCATGTATTTTAAATTTCACAAAATAGGATACATTCATGTATAATCTTGTTTTTATGGCCTCATCCTGACAAAATGACATAAATATTTGATTTAATTCCATTTTTCATTTGCAATCTTTGATACAGCTGTAATATCATTTAAAATGTATTTATACACAGGGATGTCTTGATGGACAGCCAAACATGGACGATAACGACTCCCTTCCGCTGCCTTTCGAGGATTTCTACCTGACCTTAGGCGAAAACAACCTCAGAGAGAGCTTTCGTCTGCTGGCTTGCTTTAAGAAAGACATGCACAAGGTGGAAACCTACCTGAGGGTTGCAAACTGCAGGCGATCCCTGGATTCCAACTGTACCCTGTAGAGGGCGCCAATGCACAATTAGCCCGAGTCTGTGATAAAATTGTGCTTTGCTACAAATCTACGACCAGTTATGTCCACAAAAACACCTTAAACCAATTATTATCTGGTCCTACATTTGAAGAAAAGTTCAATCAGACAAGGCTTAGTCTGAGCCCTGGTTCCCTCCCATACTTCTTTACATGCCACTATTGTATTTATTCTTTATATTAGGGAGTACATTAGCCTACTCATCTATCCAAATTCCAAACAGACGAGTGAAGGAAACATAAAGATTAAATCCGATTTAACAGTTCACCATGGTGCTACGAAATGTATGGAAATATCTTTTGAAGAAATCTCCTGAATGATTTTAAAATGCTGAAATGTGCTCCGAAATGCTCGTTTCAGAATGCTAGAAATAAAATAATTGTCGAAAATGTCATTACGATGAGTTCACTCCCAAGCATTTAAATGTGTTTCTGTTTGACAGATTGTGCTCTTGATCTTTTATTAGCTTTTCGTGTTTGGTTTAAGCTGTGTGTATGTCTTTATCCATTAAAGTTTTGATCGGCATCGAATGCGTTGACCCGTGTGGTTTATTTGGGGAATTGTGCCTGGGACATTTAAATGTGATATTACCGACAGACGAGAGACGACACCATAACGTAGAAGTCTGTCCAATGTGGCTTGTTGGTTTTGACTAAATCCTTGGTATTTTAAGTCTTACGAAACCTTTACCCTAACCTTACTCTAACCATCTAAACTACCTATGATTGTTAAAATTGCCCCAAAAAACAAGGTTGCGTGATGACGTCAGACTCAAAACACCAAGGATTTAGTGAGAGCAGTCCAATGTCCTAAAAACGCAAAGTGCAGTGCCCTCAACGCACAAAATTGGAGAAGGGTCTGGCTGCAGACGACGCACTGTCAACCGCGCATGCGCACTTAGACACATGCACTCTCAGCCGCACATGCGCACTTTGCAGTGGGTCAAAATACTGTGTACAAACTAACGGCGCGATATAAAAGAACGTCCTGTTAAAACTGCCTGAAAATACATGAAAATGAAAAAGTATTTGTGAGATTCTAAGTTTTCCCTGTGTCCTGTTCTTTGTGTTCAATATAAACATTATGTTATGTCCTGTTTATGCATTCCATGTGTTTCTATATACATATTCTTATGGTACATGTTGACCCAACATAAAAGTCATTAAGAATTATGTGTTGAAGTGGCTAGGCTCTTATCAGGATGTTCCAGACGGTGAGAACAGGGAACTCATTAAATGCAAGCCTAAGCAATATTGTTAACATCCATGTTTGGTGATTTTCCATCTGTTCATAGTGTCTGGGTCCGATTGTGACATCATTTCCCCATATATTCCTATATAATGGACCTGTACTCAATAAAGATTGAGACTTGAGTGAACTGCACTTCTGTGTCTGTGTCATTCTTGGCTCCCTGGATCCAGAACTTCTGTGTGTTCCATCGACTGACTACGAATTTCACCTAGACATAAAGTTAGATTCTTATTCACGAAGTGGACTGTAAAATACTATTTTCAAAAGGTGGAGTTTTTGGCTTCAGGTCACGGCCGGGATTTATATACAGTTACAGCTGAAAGACATTATTGAACATCTACACTAAAAATGTCTGATTACTTCGCATATGTGCCTACGTAAAAGGTTATAATGGCAATATACATTATTAATTACCGTTATTACATTATTAAATAAAACTTTTACATGCATAATATAAAATCATGACATTCCATTTTTTCTTTTTTTTTCAATTTTGTGCTTGACAAAAGATTCTGAGATGTATGGAGTTATATTGCGGACTATATTAAAAAGGAATTGCAAACTGCATTTGCAAATGCGTTTTCTATTTGTTCGTGTCAAAATTGTGACATAATTCAAACGCAAATGCAAACCGTTTTCATTTGCATTTACGCGAACGTACAATGTCTGCCAAATTTCAAAAGGAAAAGCAAAGTCTATTTGCAAATGAATTACCTGTGTCTTACGAGTTACGACCCTGCCAAATTTAAATCGCAATAGCAATTCCCCATATGCCATTTCACTTCCCTTTGCTTTTGCGTTTCCTCGGACTTGCACAGAAACCTGTCAATCAATGGCGGGGGTGGGCTTATTCAACGGGGTGTGTTTGTATCGGGAAGTGACGTCATTCACCGTCGCAGTGGTGGCAGTCAGTCCAACGCTAAGGTGACACTGGTTGTGGCTAAAAGGGTTTCAGCAGCTAAAAGCCAAAATAACAATAATGGAACAAATGAGGATCAGATGCAAAGTTTCATATAGAGAAAATCTTTACAATGAATCACAATTGCGGTATTTAACAAGTATAATTTAAAGAAGTTCAACGGGCTCGATAAACAGATGAACACAAACAGTGGTCTGGTGATTTCAATGAGCTACCAATAAACGTCATATTGAAGCCGTGTGGATTCATCATAATTACATTCATTTCTCAGGTTGGTGCATCACCTGATGGGCTCATTTACTGCACATGTTGTTGAAAAGGCTGTTCGGAAATTAAATTTTAAATACAGCAACAACTCCATCCAGTAATTTGTAGATGACATCTACTTCTGTCCAGCAAACTCACTAAAACACTGGAGCACAAGTTTGTCTTTGTCTCACTATGTTATGATACACAAATAAAGAGATGTAGAATTCACATACTCTTGTAATTTATTATTAACTTGTTATACTGTATGCATAATGAACAACGATATGCAGGATGCTGTTTATTCATACAAAGTGAACATGTTTTGTTATGGTTTACAACACGTATTAATCATGATGCAAAATACGGTCACAGTGTTGTCAAGAAATGTCATGTTCTCGGAGTACTGTGAAAACGAATATCATAAACAAACATGTTTAGAGGAATGTTGCAGAAGGTGATGATTATCCATCCTGCACCGAAGTTTCACATGCTAAGTGGTGCCGCTCTGAGCCCAGAGTTCCAGCGCGAGTTATTTCCAAACAAAAAAACTGAAAACTGCACTGTTTACAACGCCGATTGTGAGTGCAGTTGTAACTTCACTCCTCATGTGTTTAGCTGTATCACATGTATGTATCTACTTAAGTTCCAGTCGACGGTGAATGGACGTCACTTCCCGATACAAACACGCCCCATTGAATAAGCCCACCCCCGCCATTGATTGACAGGTTTCTGTACAAGTCGGAGGAAACGCAAATGCAAAGGATTTGCGATTTCATTTGAGTTTTGGCAGGCTTAATACGCGACACCAGAGGAAGTGAAATGGCATATGGGGAATTGCTATTGCGATTTAAATTTGGCAGGGTCGTATACTCGTAAGACACGGGTAATTCATTTGCAAATAGACTTTGCTTTTCCTTTTGAAATTTGGCAGACATTGTACGTTCGCGTAAATGCAAATGCAAACGGTTTGCAATTGCGTTTGAATTATGTCACAATTTTGACACGACAAATAGAAAACGCATTTGCAAATGCAGTTTGCAATTCCTTTTTAATATAGTCCGCAGTATAACTCCATAGAGATGCATGTTGTTCGGCTGAGAGTGCATCGTCTGCAGCTAGACTCTATTGGAAAACTCGAAATCGAGAGGGGACTCGATACCTCATGACAAGAAGTGTGGCGTACAATACTCGTGTTCTCGCGGTATTTTGAGGTCAGAAGATTGGCCGCGTCACGGCCCGCATGAAGTCTGTCGGTACACGATCCGGGATGCCTGCACGATCCGTCCGCGCATGCGCATAATGACGTAGTAGATAATTCTGTTTAGCGACGACACTGCACGATCTGTTCCACGCTTGAGCACCTTTGTACCGCGACTTTCACTACTGTCCACCTCTGGTCTCATGTCACTTCTGTGTGCACACTATGCGTTGAAATACTCTGTAACGTTTCCCCAGACTTGTTTGTAGTTCTTTCTTCATGTAAGTGCAGATAGTCTAGGCAGAAATGCATATTATGTTCCTTATTGTGTTCTGTAAACACCATTGAAGGGATTATTCCTCATTTAGATTATATAGATAGATATATTAGCCTATATAGACCCATACTAATACAAAATGAGTCGATTTAAAGTTAACTAATATTAGCAGCTTTTAATAAAAACCGTCTTTCACAATACTACTGACCTCAGATCGAAACACAGCAAGTTAAGTAGGCCTAATGCCATGCAGCAATGAATCGCAAAGGGGAGTATGGAGGAAACTGAAGGTTTGCAGTGACAGACTCTCAAGACTCAGACTTTATTCCACATGTAACCAAAATCGTGTATGTTCATGTAACAACTCCTTTATTATTTTGGATTGGCAACCACGTAAACACATCGTAATGCATAGCGTAAGCTACATTTTAAAACATCAAAATAGACCCGCCATGAACTGTTAAATGAAAAACACAATGTAGCCGACAAAAGTATGCCGCCAGTTGTGCTGTCTGGCCGTGAAGTGTTTCATCGCATGCTTGATACCAATAGTGTAGGGAAACCGTGACGTTGTTTACTACGTCATTATGCGCATGCGCAGAACGGATCGTGCAGGCATCCCGGATCGTGTACCGACAAAGTCCAATCACAAGACGTTACGTCGTCTATGACGTCATTGAGCGCGAATTACGATTGTGTTTACGGAAGTGAATGAAAGAACTGTGGTAACTTTTAGTGAATGTTTATTTAAATAATATTGTTTATTTTCAATCTTATGTTTTACGAAGACCGTATTCAAAGACCGTATTTCAATGGATATTGAGGTCGATATCATTGAGTTCAAAGTTCCTGTCGAAAACAACAAAACTATTTTTATTTGGGACATACAACCGATATTTTCAGAGGCATATATTTTTGTAAGTAAAGCACGTAACACATGCAATGTGTAATATTTAGCACTGTTTGATAAAAACTATTATACTGTTCATTTAGTACATGAAGAATACGGTTTATTTAGCTCCTAGTAGCCTTCCTGCTAAACGTGTTGCTGTTTAGCACTAATGGCTTTCAATTCAAAGACTATGTGATATTCAATAATAAATAATAATAAAAATACTGTAGAAAAATATGACTAGAATGTTGTTGGTTTAAAAATACAGTCATATTTTGCACAAAACATGCCATTAAAACCCATCTCTTTCTCAAGAGATTCGACCATTCTCCTTGGTCTATAGTTTCCTAAGTAACGTTAGCTCCGTTTGGACTGGATTTTCCTGGCAAAATCACCAGTATAGTGTAAATTGCACAGCTTTAGGCTGAACTTCTCACCGTTTCAGGAATCCCTTTGGCGTGTTTATTCAGCATTTGGAGCGCTCTATCTGGTTAAAGTGTGTCCTAATGCCACGGTGGCAGAACCGGGGTTCTACGCGCTGGTGAAGTTCTACTCGGCAGTACAAGCTTCCAAAGCTCAGCGGGCCACTGACAAACAGTTTCTCTTTCAGAACTCTCCTCTAAAGGTAGCAGCATGGGTTAAAGATACAGCTGTAGTCATATCTTCTGTCAAAAAAAGTCAAAGCATGTTATTTTATTGTATGGTAAATCTCATTCTCTTTCTGTCTTTCTGCCAACCACCCAGGTCAGACTGAGTACAAAACATAATCTCGCCTTTTATACTTCCAAACCCCTCAGTCTATCCAAATGTTTGGACCTGGCGAATCACTACCTGGGCTTCAGCGGCTGGTCTACTCGCATTATCGCTGTAAGGGCTAGCAATCATTAAGTGTAATGTCATGTAATGTATTGTGCAATGTTCTTTGAGTAGACTCTTCACATTGAATTTTCCACTAATCAATGCTAAGTGCATATCTATTCATGCATGGTTTTAGACTATTACATATTAAAAGTCTTTTGTCAACAGTTGAAGGACATCTCAAAGTATGTGGATGCTGAATGTCCAGAAGAAGACGACAGCCAAAGTGTGTTTTTGAAATATGGCTGTATAGTAGAGTTGACCATTCCACAGCATGGCGTGAGCTGCCAGGGGGTTGGTGTGGCAGAAAAGATCATTGACAGTGCATGGGGTCAGTTTACATAAACATTTAGCTTCCAACAAGCAAAGTGCTTTTGGAAGGGTATTCACGATTTAACAGGTAATGATGAAAAACATGCTTAAATCAGTTAAATGTTTTAGACCCAGAGGAAAAGCTGAGGAGAAGAGGGACCCTTATGAAACAAGCTAAAGACAAAGCTGTAGTCGGGGCCTTTGAAAAAGTGCTTCTCATGGTCCTAGGTAAGTATCAGTACATCACTTACATTCATTATACAGTCCATTGTAATCTGTTTTTGATGTGAATGCATAGATGATGTGATGGTAAATATTGAAAAAATGTAGTTATTGTTTTACAGGAAATGGGAAAGTAGCAATTGAATGCAGGTTTGATCCAGATGAGATTCTTCCAGAGGCGAACTCTGAAGGAGTCATTAAGGTAAGAGCTCAAAGGTCTGAACAATAGGTCATGACAAATTACTTACAGCAACATAAACTCTATACATTTTAAATTATAGATTTTTTTCTTGTATTATATTCATTAGTGATTCATCAAATGAATTCACAGATTCATCAAACGTACATTGAATGTTAGTTTTGTAGTTAACATTTTCATTGAAAGTGTTTTAAAGTCAAAAGTATGATTATGTTTACCGGGTTCAGTATTAGCAACCATTGTCGTGAGGCACAAGAACTAGCCAGTCACTTTCAGTTCTTGTCCAGTTGGCCAGTGGTTTAGCAACAGCCAATCAGAGAACTAACAATAAGGCAATTCATCTGCCAGGTTAATGACATCTCCTGGAATGAGTTTGATGGTGCTGCTGACAGTAATGCTGAGCAGGATTTCCCATGGGACCTCCCCGTGGATTGACACCCGCTGTAGACCAGCTCTGTCTACCCATAAGATGCCAATATTTTCCAGATAAGTGAGACCAAAATGATACAAGTTCCTCTCTTTTAAGTAAGAAGATAGGCTGTTTGTCTGGTTTCTTGCAAAACACATTGCTGATTCATCGAGGCAATGGTTTAGAGGTGTGGTACTTTGGATTAAGAGGGCAAATATTATTTTCAAATGTTAGGTACTTTTCTGTTAAGGTCTGGCCGAGTGGTCAGGACTTAAATTCATTAGAAATTCTGGGAGGCCTAATAAACAACTTGGAAAGCAATATTGACTTAATATTTACATGTCATTTATATTTTTGTCATTTTGGACATATTACTACTTATAACTTTGTGATTTTTATTACATTTGAATACAGTATGACAGAGGGTTGTTTGTAGCACATTTACTGCATTTTAATGAGTTTTGTGTTTAAAGTTATGTGTAAAATAAAATATAAAAAAATTGAAGGAATTGTCTATAGTGAATTTCGTTTTTTCTAGTTGTAAAATGTTCTGTTTCAATTTTATTTTAATAAAATGTTTAATTTAATTGAACTTGGTTAAGGCCATTTTTCCGTCTCCATCAGGTCAGATTTTCAACAATAGGTGGCAGTGTTTGATGCTCAAGTCCGTTACAGATTTAACAAGAATTGAACAACCCAAGGCCAGCAGTGGCAAACTAAAAAACTCCCTAAGATGATGGTTTGGCAAAAGGAGGGAGAAACTTTAAGAGGAACCAAGATTCAGCTGGGGGAGGACTTGCACCATGAATATATATAAAAATAAATTGACCTTAAGTCTATTCTGCTGATTATGATAACAGTTCTTTTTACTTTAGGCAACTCTTTATCCTATTTTCAAAATATTTCACTAACAAACATCATTGCAGTATAAATTGATTACAAAATATGTTTATTAGCATTTAAATAAATATTTACAAATGCTATGGCTTTCATATTTCATGTCGTTGCTATCAGGCAGAAACCTTTTATCCCCATATTTCATGATTCCTATTGGTCACCCTTCATGTTTGTCTGTGGGTTTGCATATATTTAACTAATGAAAAGTATTAAAAAGAGCTTTTCAACTTTGACACAGTGTTCAGTTATTTTAAAAATAAAATATTGTTCAGTTATTTTTCCCAATTCCTGAAGATTTGAAGAGACAAGGTTTTCACCTGACAATGACAATAATGAGAATTGAATGAGCTTTTTACAACGTTTGTTAACTTGTATCTATTAAAGTACCCATGCAGGGTAAAAAAAATCAATTGAGGAGCAACCCTTGGCTCATATAGAGGAAAAACACAGGCCACTTTTTTGAAGAACCACATAACATGAACTTACATTTTTAAATGACTTACTTTTAGTTATCCAGTTGTGTGTACATCTTTCTTCTCATAGGTTTTGCTCACATAAAGTTTTTCCTCATAAGCAAGGCCATACAGAATCTGCAGAACTTTCATGTTAATTCTGCACTAAAATGTAGGGAAAATCTGAAAAATTCCGCGGAATAGTATGTGTTTACATTTGTCCACAAATGTGTTAAAATAATCTTAAAATGCTGCCTGTCTACACTATATATTTTAATGCAGTTGATAGCAGATTTGGTTCTGCTTATTTAAAAAGAGGCAGAGAAGCTTTGTTATTGATTGATGCTAAGACGACTGTTTAAACTCTAATGCATACACACCAGACCAAATTTGTACTCTGAATTCATTTGAACCAACAGAAAAGGTGCATGTCAAGACCAATTGATAGCCTACTAATGAAAGAGTGAACATTTTATTGTTTATAGAGTTTAAAGCAAAAAAAGGGGTTTTGTTAATACGTTATTATGTTGATTATAGTTTGTAATATTGAAATTTTCACAATGAAAAGATAACTTCAAATAAAACTTAAGAGAATTCGCATGTCGTTTGTTCTCGCTTTGAAGGGATTTGAAATGATCCAGTGGCGTCAAGTAATAGACAGATAAATTACGTTCCCTGAACTTCTCCGTAGTTAGCTTCGTTTTAAACGTCTCAAACATCACCTTGTTCGTCCTCAGGCTCACTAAAATCTGTCACAGCAAAAAGCGCATCATAGTAATGCGCTCATGTTGTGTTTGTATACTTGTCAAAACAGGCGCTAATATCCGCGGAATTCCATGGAGTTCTCTGCGGAGATCTGCATGCGCTTATTCCGTGCTGCCTCATCGGGCTCTGGTGCGCTGAGCGTGGAAAAACGGAGAGAATGCTTGAAAAAGCCCATGCTGCTGGTGTAACCGCTCGCACCGCTCCTGCTACGAGGAATGGGAATCAGGCGCTCTTACGAGGAAAGACCGCAGCCTCTAGTGTGTGTCGCTAGAGCAGCTCTTGGGGTCGGGAAGTGAGGTACCTGCACAGCTCTCACTCTCTCTCGTTGGCATTCGGTACATAGCTTTTTTTAAGTGCGGCATTTCCGTAGGAAACACTTCAAAAACGACCAAATCTGCATGCTCACAGTGGCGAACTCTGCAAAAATATCACTCGCAAATTAATATTTTTGGTCGCAAAGGCGACCGTTGCCCATGTGTGAAATTAGATAAATTACACAGGGGCATGTTCTTATCATATCAGTAAATAACATTTTTTATTTGTTTTTACATTTTGGGTGTTATATGAAGTTTATTAAAAAGTCAGTCTGTGCAGTTCTGGTTTGAACAAAGCTTTGCTAGATGTTGTGTCTGCCAAAGAAAGACGCAAACAGTCGCTGATTCATAACCATTTATATATTTTATTGCTTTGCCAAGTTACTTGTGCAACGTTCTTCTCTTGCTGATCTGTTTACCTTTAGGCGGATTGGCAAAACCAACTACGTTTAATTCTTGTCATAAGGTGCTATTTTAAACTTTAAACCAATCGTGTGATCTTTTCTTTCACTCAACTTGTTCACACACTTTCAGTTCCCTCTCATCATTTTCACTTTCCAAAGACTGAAATGTGCCAGTTATTGTTTTCGCTAGAAACAAGCATGGCTGACGTTATACACACATTCTGGGGTTTACTGACATGGCTAAAAACCACTGTAAAAAAAATCCCGTAAAAAACGGATAAAGTACTGGCAGAAAATTACCAGTACATTTCCTTTATTTTACGGACATTTCCCTTAACGCAATTTAATGTAGTGCAAAATGTAAAATACAGGTCAAACAACTGTAAAAATGAATACGGAAAATTCCTTCATATTAATACAGTATATTGTGCCCTATTTTTACGGATTTGTTTTAGAGTGCACATGCCAAATCTCACCGGGTCAAAAGAAGATCTGCTGTTGTGGGCCTAGAGATTTCTTAGGTTTTATTTAAGATTAAAATAATAATGTTTAATGTTTGTGAGGTGGTTTTCCAGACAGGGTTTAAGCCTATAGTCCCAGTTTAAAATGTACTTTTGAGCTGTCTTAACGCATGATAAAATATATCAATGTCATTGGGTTTCTCAAGATGCACACCAGTAATGTTTTTTATGTATGTAAAAAAAACTTCTTAAATGTCCTATATTTAATTTAGGCCTATAGACCTGGCTTGATCTAAGCCCACCCAGGAAATTGCCCAATGGACTTTTAAACCAGACCTGCAGTATACGGAACTCCTTAACCATTTCACACGGTAAAAATGTTAGTAATTATGGTGCTTTATATTCATGTGTATGAATATGTGTATATACAGGTATTAGCATTGGTATATGGAAGAGCCACTTTGATTCATTATTTTTATATTTTCATCAATCATAATAATATGCTGATGAAACATGGTAGCTTGCCTCAGTGAGAACTTTGTGGATGTGGTCTGATCTAAAACAGCTAACCAAAACCAGAAACAGGAATCTTGAGAACAGGAATATCAGAGAAAAACGGTGATTACAGGACATGCACACAATTTATGCTAATGAGCTCCAATTTTGAAACATGCACCTCACTATAAACTACACACTACTATGGCACATAGTCGGTTTGTGGGCTTAGAATTACACCTCTCATGTATGTTAGGCTTACTGCAAAGTCAATAAATCTATATTTCTCACTCTGTTATATAAACCATAAATAACAGAAACATTCAGGCAAATATGTATTTGTCAAACGGTGACTAAGAACAGTAGAAAAAAATGCAATTTGTCTCTACTCTCAACATCACCTTTATGAATAAGAAAACATGTACCTGCATGCCACATGATAACTGCAGTGACACCCAGGTGTATCGGTGAATCATCAGTCGCTTGGAATTCGTTTGTTAGTTTTAATGTGTGCGTGTTTGTTTCGTTGATCCCTTAGGCTATTTGAAACCACGTACATCATATTTTAAGATTAATTAAAAGCAGTAGTTCTCGATCTGACTTATGACACATGGTTTCGTGGGCATTTATAAACCCGGGTACATCGGTCCTCAAGGGGGATAAACACTAGAATGAAAGAAGCAAAAAATGAAAAGGAATAATTAAAAAAATCCCCTGGACTCGAAAACCGAAATTTGTAACGAAAATTGTGCCCCATTTCTATTCGGATGTAGTGGAAAGTGTAAAATCTCTTTCACGTTTAAATCAAAGATGCAGTATATAAACTCCAAACCTACTGTGAGTCTGTCACATTTCGACAAAACGCGTTGTGAAGGATACACAAGAAGATTCACGGAGGTAAGCAATACAATTAGTGGCTAATTTATTTGACCTAATATTTGCCATATTTGATTTACATTAAATATTCTTTTAGGCATCTGTCAGAATGGACCTGCATCGTATGGCCTGGCTGTGCACCATTATCTGCTTTGCGCACGTTTACTCGTTTCCAACAAACTGCATCCTTCAGAAGCATTTGATGAAGAGATCATACACTCTCCTGGATACTATGGTAAGACCTATGTTTGTTGAAGATAGACAATGTGTATAGTATGAGGCGAATGTTTACATTTTCTTAAATTTACCGAATTCTTTTTAGGGTGGGCTTTTTCCTGCGCAATGCCTGGAGGACGATGTTTCAGTTACTTTCCCTCAAAATGTTTTTGATTCAAACAAAACGCAACAGGTAACATGTGCATCGACAATTTTAAACAGTTTTTAGGCTGCACTGATATTTCTGTTAACCTTTCGTTTTACTCCTGTTTTTAAATCAGGATGGAGTCGAGAAGGCTATTTACCAGACACTGCAGAATATTGACGCTCTGTTTGAGAACGATGGTGTTCCTGACAAGTGGAATGAAGAAAAGTTGGATGGTTTTTTACACACCATATACCGCCAGATTAATGACAGCAAATGCGTAAGAGAAAATTGACCTTTTCTTTCTTTTTCATATCAGGGACACCCAATTAAAGTAACTTGCCATTTGCGAATAATCCTCACATGAGTTTATTTGTGCCATCATTTATTGGTTGTTTTTGTCTTGTAGATCTTGAGCAAATCTGAAGATGGACAGGATTTGGACAAAGATGCTGCGCTCAAAGTTTACTTTGACACCATATCCGCTAATATGAAGCAAAAGGTAAGACTGCTTCCCCATACTATAAGTTTTCTTTGTATAAGGTCTTACATCAGAAACAGTTTTTGATGCTGAATGTCACTGTCAATGTCTCTGCAGAATTTCAGTTACTGCGCATGGGAAGTTGTGAGAAAGGAGGTTCTCCGCATACTGGACTACATATTGAACCACAACACTGACAATATGCTATGAGGCCCAGGACATTTTATTTATTTGCTTTATTTTATTTATTAATATTTATTTATTTATTTATTTGTATTTATTAATTATTTATTGTGTAAGCCTGGTCGATGTAACGAAAAAACAATCACAATTTCAATTCAGCACTGAACAGCAAAAAGAATCACTGAACGAGTAAAATTTTACTGTAATTGTACTTTTGATATTACACTTTTTCATTTTTTACATTTTTATGTTTTATTTATTGCGGGAAAAACTTCGAAAAATAAATATTTTTAATGCACTGATTCTGGATTCTCCTCTTGTTTTGAAAGCATTTGACTTTTGGAACCTGATTGAAAAAGGTCAAGTGAATATTTAGAAAGTGTAGGGATGAATGTGAAATAGTCAAATACGATTTGCTTCCAGCATGTGAAATATTGAGATTGTTCTTCAGACTTTCAGAGCCTATAAGTTTCCTGCCACTTCACAAGTTTGTGCATAGTCATTTGTTTGCATCAGCAGAAGTTATTTATAGCAGACATTACAGTATGTTTAAGAGATAGGTTTTAGGCGGTCACAGTTTAAAGCATTCACACTTTACCCATGCACATATCCTGTGTGTTTGCACTCTTTTGCAGAAGAACACATCCTGTTTTTCTTCTGTGTCTAGATGCACATTCATTGTTAATTTGCTCTCTTTGTCCTGGTTTTAAAGAGATCTTTTGATTTCTGTGTGCATCAAGATACAATAGTTTACCAGGCATCATCAAATCTAATTTCACAGTAATGAATTAAAAACTGAGCTAATTCTGTACAGATTTTTTAATTACTTTTATGCGCATATATACAGGGATATTTTAACTGTGTGCTCAAAGAAACTAACAATCTGTACCATTGTACTAGTCTGCTTGCTACTCCTTTTCCGCTCATTATTTTAAGACCTTGAAGTGTAAAACCCATAAATAAAATGTTGTCCTTGCACCAGCATAGGGGAGAGGAAATGGAGATAAAGATATGGATAAGGTGGGGCTTTTGAGGTCATCCTCAGTCTTACCTCAATCATCTCATTTTCTCTTTAAACAGGAGGTCATAAGATCAATAGTAAAATGTATAAAACAATTAGAGCTTCTTTGATTGTTGGCTCCTGGAATTTCCCTTAATGCAAAACCGATGAGGATTCTTCCGAGATGCCTTGGAAGCCTGTTTCATCAGTGCTGCTGCAACTTAAAAAAATATTGAAAAAATGGTTTATCCACTGCACATATAATTATTGTAGGCATGCACGATAAATTATTAGCCATGTCGGTAACGGATGATGAATGGTCATTTTAATGTTATCAGAATCGGCCGATAATAAAATTTAGGCAGATATATTATAGCCAATAAATCATAAATCATTTCCTCTGGTTAAACTTCTTCAGCTGCACACTGCTCACAGTTAAAATCCAGTACAGTACTGTCTTTCAGTCATCATTCACTTACTGCTAATAGCAAAACATTGTTGATATTTATGTCAATTATAGGAACAAAAGCATATTTTTTTAATCAGACTGCTGTCTGGATGCTGTCTTGAGACCTGTTAGACTTGTGGCTATTAAGAACATTTTTCTGGGTTGTTCTGGAAGAACATCTATAATTTGGCTGTGTTTGAGGTGGATGGACACAGCATGGGCTGCCAGATGACCATAACAATGCAACACACACCCAGGTCTGATCAACCTGCAGTGGGCCTCCCTTGGCTGAAGGTGTCTTGTGATAAAGGGCCGAAAAACCCAATGAGGCTGAGGTGCACAACTGACGATATATCACATTGATGGGAACCATACAAAGGGCATTATCAGCAGCATCTCACCAAAAGGCATCTTTTACTCAGGATAATGTGATGAAATTGGGGCACACAACTCATGAGTTGCCTCTCTGATAATGGCAAGGAAAGGCTATGTATTTCTATCATATATCCCCCAAACAAACCTCAGACCTCCTTTCCTCTATTCAGTTTCTTGACTGCTCCCCCTGTCATGCATAAGGCATAGGAAATGTCCTATTGGGCAATTAAACTGTGCTGAAATAGTGGGATTATAACAAGTGTTTGAAGTTTAAAGAATCGTTAACTAGTGTAAAGTAGGCTTGGTACATGATTTTTAGGGTTAAAAAGAGTTTTAGGGAATTTCATATTAATATTTACATACTGTATATTGGCTTCCAGTGTTAAATAATTATCGGTTATCGGCCAAAATTTACATAACGGTGCATCCCTATATTATTGATTTATTCATGTATGAGTACTTTCAGTATTTATATATTTTAACATAAGAAAAGCCTATACTGGCTCAGAAAAGCCAGAGGTTTTTGAAATGTCAGGAGCTAGCAATAATGTCTGAACATATTTTTTTCTTTCATGTTGTAAACACGTGTATATACTTAAATGGCATTAATCTACACAGCAAAATCGGCAGTGTTATAAAAGTCAAATTAACGAAGTGTGGATTATATATACACTGTGAGAGTTAATTTGACCTTTTTTAACACTGGCGATTTTGCTGTGTATTAATAATTTAGCTAGTGAGTGTTCAAGTTGAAAATGACTGATTCCCACACTCGAAGTTGGGTTATTTCAACCCACCGTTGGATCAAAAATTGACAAACTCATCTGTTGGGTTAAATTAACCCAGAATATGGTTATATTTGACCCAATAATGTGTTAGAACAACCCAGCATTTTGGGTTGAAACAACCCAGCATAGGTTAATTTATAACCAATCGGCTGGGTTTGTCCATTTTTGACCCAATGCTGGGTTGAAATAACCCAATATTTTTAATAGGCCTACCTACATATGGTACAATTGTGCATTTATTCTTGTTTATCAATTATTTGTGCATTCATATTGCTCATTAACTTCATTCACACTTTACTTACTTAATGTAACAAATTTGTGGTCAAGATAATTTAAAGTATTGTGCTGTGTGTTCAATTAGTTAAAAACCAAGATAAATAATTCAGTGTTATAAGTTTTATTGAGTGCAACATGTATATCAACAATAAATAAATAAATAAACAAATAAATAAACAAATAAATAAATAAATAAATACATACATACATACATACATACATACATACATACATAAATTAGATAGATAGATAGATAGATAGATAGATAGATAGATAGATAGATAGATAGATAGATAGATAGATAGATAGATAGATAGATAGATTGATTGATTGATTGATTGATTGATTGATTGATTGATTGATTGATTGATTGATTGATTGATTGATTAACAGATCAAGATATAGGGAAAACTACACTTTGGATGAGTTAATCCTGAGGACGAAACTAAGAACACGCAAGAGCTCCTTGCGAATTACCTCCCAGGCGCAGAGACTGTTGTCCTGATAGAGAAAAAGGTGAACATTTGATATGGGTTATAATGACAGTTATTGTGTTGAGTTTTTCATTTGAATGAAAGCTTGGTATACATACATTTTTAATAAGGTATGGTATAGTGTACCTTGTTTCTAAGTAGAGTGGCTAATTTTTCAAAATAGGTTTTCAGAGCACTGTCTCTTGCAGAAAAATCATCCACGTGGCCATGCCTCTTATCCAAAATCTACACATGAAAATGAATTATGACACAATTACAGGTGTGTTCACATATCCATAAAAGTATGTAGAAAAATGTTTTTGTACTCACACATCTGTTCTCCTCAGTTAGACGGTAAACTATGTTTTGGAAATTGTCTGCTTTCTGCTGGTCCCAGGACTCTGGGAGAGTGTCGTTCGCAAACAGAGTGTCTATGTGCTCCATCATTTTAAATACTGTTTTCGCAACACTGATTTTCTACAAATATAGCAACAACAGAAAACATTATTTGCTTAATTATTTGCTTAAGGTAATGTCTGGCTACGTTCTTGATGAGTCTTATTTTATCATTTATTTCACCTGATTTAAGCCCTTAGATTGCAAACCAGATTTGGGAAACTTTATCTCGACGTTTTCATCCAAGCATTCACGAGGGAAAAGACCTCCCTAATAAACACACATAATCCGATTAGGACATACAAGACAGTAAAGTGAAAAGGAAAGACAAAATGTATACCTCATAATGCACTTTAAGTCACTTAAAAGGATACTCCACCCAAAAATGAAAATTCTGTCATCATTTACATCATTTAAACGTATAAATACTAAAAGTATGTCATGTTTTTGGCGAAACTTTTACCATTTTTATAGTTTTACAACAAATATCATCATATGGTTAGGCTACTATAGTTAAACCTTAATTTTCTTATGTTAAATAGTCTGACAAGTAATTGTACAAGTAAATTCTCAACATACCATGTTCTTAAGTAGATTGTGAGCTGATTTCACGAGTTTCCACCGAAGATGACAATTTGTTGGCATCGAGCAAACTCGCGCGCAGACAAAAAAGGAACACAGAAAAGTGATGCACTGAAGCTTCATGATGTAAATGAATCCAAGATCCGGGCTAAGAAATAATACTGTTAAATGTAACACTCGGTCACGAACACTGTTAAAACTACTTGCTGATAATATCTTCATATGTTTGACATGGATACCCATCATCCGTTTTATACAGCATGCATCCATGATTTAACGGACCAGAAAAAATTCCGTGGTGAGGGGAAAGACGAAATCGCAAACCGCAGCGCGACTTTGTGCTGCTCGCTTTTTTGTTTGTTGTGGTTGGCAACAGTAAGTCATATCCTATCTATCTATCTATCTATCTATCTATCTATCTATCTATCTATCTATCTATCTATCTATCTATCTATCTATCTATCTATCTATCTATCTATCTATCTATCTATCTCATCTCAATTTAATCTAAATATCTACCTTGTTTTATCCAGTTTCTGAAAATACTAGATTTTTCTGTATAGCCTATTGTAAGGGTTATAATTTCTCACATTTATTCTACTTGTGTTTACAATTCTATTGTAGGCTAAATAAATTATCAAATGTTTAACTCTATTAAACAGGACACATCTAAGGCTAGAAATGCAGGGTTTTTCAGCTGTTTTTGTCATCGTCTTGTGTTATTGCTTTTCGCAGAATGTAATATTAATTTTGTGTATATATTACTCACGTGTTGTGTTTGAAAATGTTTCCCCTTTCTTTCTTTTCTCCAATGTTACCTCTATATCTCTCTATATATCTCTATATCTTAAGTATTTGAATTCTTTTGCAGATTGAGCCCTTATCAGGTGCTTAATTGTATCACAGTGGCTGACTCAAATAAAAAATGTGACAGTGAAACGTGCTCCCATTTTCATCTTTTACTCAAAAGTCAAAAGTGGCTGCTCGGTAAGTCCCATGTCTTTCTATGAATGGGATTTTTTTTTTACAAATATCTGCATTACAGACAGTGGGAAACCGAAAAGCTTGTAGCCTGTTGCACAACCCACATCATGAACGCTCGCGATGGATGCACTAGTTCACCTCCCACGCAACAGACCACGAGCTTTCACAGACGAGCTCGAACGATATTCAAGCGTAGCGCATGTTGGGTTCCATTAACCACAGTTATGAGTGTCTACAGACCTAATAATGCCCGTGTAGTCATTACCTAATAGCGGAATATTCCGTCCTCACCATCATAAGCGTATGAAGCGCACGGGTTTTTATTTAAGCTGTTGAAGATCTGGAAAAAATAAACACAGCGTATTTCGTTCTGTGCATTGATGAACCTAGGGACATTTGACCTATACCAACAACCAATAGAAGTTTCCTTTAAATGCATCATCATGGAGTGTCATATAAAGGGCTATTACTATATGACCGCATGAGGTGTTGTATGAGGCGAGCAGGGTTGCGTTGGTTTTTCTGCTATTGTCATAGCCTATTGTGAATCTCTTCTGAGAAGAGTTTGCAGTCTTTCCCATTAAGAATTTCGTTTCTCACACATTGCAAGTAACTGTTTTTTTCTGTTCACTTCAATTCTTTCAATAATCTCAGAATACAGCCTAACCCTCTTTATCAGGTTAGATAGATTTTTAGCCATTGCTTGTTGTTTTAGTAGCAAAAGTGAGTCGTACTGTTTCACTCTACATAAAATATCCTTACATAGATTTACCATTTATAGTATTCAGATAAAATATTTTAACTTTATGTCAGGCGCTTCAGTTTACACCACAACAATGCAGATTAAAAACAGGATGAGTAAAGGGATGAGTCAAATAATTGAAATATCAGATGCAAAGGCAAATGCCATCACGTCTCTGATTTTCCCTAGTGACTGGTCATTTAGTTGAAAAAGACTCATACTGAAGGTCACAATTGGCTTTACTGAGGTAAATTTGTTGTAAATTAATTTGTCTTTATAACTGTGCAGCCGTGCATTAGACTGTAAAAAAGCTGATATTGTAGACGCAAAGGAGTGCAGTTCAAAATATGTACTGCTTTTCAAAATGTTACGTTATTTTTAAGACAGCACTGGATCAAAGGGACGAACCGTTGGGTTCTAAACGGTGAAATTTAATAATGATATTTAAATTGCTTATGCTGGGTTGTTTCAATCCAAAATGTTGGGTTGTTTCAATTGTTGGGTCAAACATTTTCCCTTTTCAAGTTCTCTCTTTTTCAAGTTTCTGGTGTTTTGTCTCCTTAAAACGAAAACAGCATGTGAACCTATTGAAAAATATTCTGAGATTGCACGTCATCTCATCGAGGGTCTGAAGGTAAAACATTACCCCTCATCACGCATGCGTTTGCGGTGCGGCTCCGACGCGGACACTCTAGTCCAGGGCTAGTCAACTGGCGGCCCGCGGGCCAAATGCGGCCGTCAATCATCTTTTCCTGGCCCGCCTTAACATTTCAAATAAGTGGAGAGACTTTAAGAACGGTGTGCTTTAAATGCACGTCATCCTGAGACGCCACATCTTTAAAAGTCCAAAACGCTGCTACATTCAATACGAAAGTAATTCCCGCGGCTCATAATGATTTACGTCTTATAAAGCGATTTGATCGGTCAGTCCAAGAAACGTAATGTTATTTACAACGGTATAATCAGCAATGCATTGCACAGCCACAGGCAATCGGTTTGCGCACGCGATAGGTCGCGTTCTAAAACGCGTTTTGTGCCCTTGAAAGTAGGCTAACTGTAGGAAGGGTACACCACCTGAACGGTTGTCTCAGATAAGGGGAAAACGGTGTTGTTTTTATTACTGCATTCATTATGAATAACAGCTGTTCATCTCCCCCAGAACTCGCACTATACAAAGGCTCTGCCCTATACGTGCGTGGGGCACATGAATGCGATTGGATTCACCCGAAGATGTGATAATAGCGTTCAGTTTCTTGCACAGATCAATTGACTGATTTATAAGACTCTGATTTAACGTCACAAGGGGCATGGATTACTTTGTTGAATGTATTGGCATTTTTTACTTTTATTGATTTAACTTTAATTAATTCAACCAAACATCTTCAGAAATATCTTCTTGAAAAAACAATGCCACCCACATCTTGGATGTACTGGAGAACTGTGCAGTAAATTAGCAATTTTTGGGTAAAGTAATGCATTAAGGAATATAAAATACAGTTAAAAAGACAATATCCTTTTTAATTTAATATCATGAAAAGGCACAAATACTGCATGCAATATTTGTGTGCATGTTTTAATATATGGCCTATAAGTAACAGCAACAAAAACAGTATAAAAGGAACAAAACGAAATAAATAACAGAAATACAAAATAACAGAAGAAATGAGGATATGGTAAAAAAAACTGGCCCGCATCCTATTTATACTTTTGGAGTCTGGCCCTCAAAGAAAAGTAGTTGAAGACCCCTGCTCTAGTCAATGCTTTTGTTTATACTATAGCTGCGCAGCAGCATACTGAAGCGTCCCAGAAGCGGCTCTCCGCTCCGCCTCGCTAAAGATACGCATGGTGGCGAGATGAAGCCTCGTGAAGCTTTGAAGCTTTTTTAGCCAAGTGGTTCACAAAAGGGTTCATTTCTCGAGGCTTCATTTGCTCACAATACCATCTGGTGGCCAAAAAGGGTAAAACAAGCAGATACATTACAGGTGTGCCTGGTGTGGTCTGTGATACACTGTATTTTGCGCCAGTTAAGGCTAAGAAATAACGGTGAAGAAAAACTAATTCCACATAGACTAATCTATTTATATAATGTGTATTGTATAACATAACTGTGTAATTAACTTATTGGCTTGTGTTACGACCTTTTATAAGGCATGGTCTAGGGTTGAAAGGAGCAACATTTACACTATGATAAACATTGTGAGATAAGGCTGCTTTAACAAAATGTTAAATAAATAACTGTTTAATATACAAAAGTGAACTAATGATATCAAATAATATTTACAAAATTGATATTAATAAAGAAGCAACAAACAAAGTACAATTTGAATAAACAGCTGAAAAATAACGTCAACCCAAGAGAAAATGATAAATTAGTGACGCCAAAGGAAAGAACATAATAAAACAAAAAGATTCTAACTTGGTTTAAACAACTAACCTAACTAAGCAAAGAAAAACAAGGAAAGCAAAATCTTCAACGCCAAGCGCCGTATACTTCCCTACTCTAAACTAATCAAAAGGATAAATTAACAAGGGGTGGCGTTCACCTCTATAGAGTTCTGCAACCCGACCCGAGCCCGACGGGGCCCGAAATACTTGCGGGCATCGGGTCGGGTTCGGGTTAATGTTTAATGAATAGCCTCGGGTTCGGGTCGGGTTTGTAACTAAAAAAATATATAGGCTATATACAAACAAGTTTGCGTGCCATGGCCTGTGCTTGCGTGTTTGCTGCGTTGTGACCACAAAAATACACGAGAGAAAACACACACTTTTTTAAACGGTTCTGCGCACGTGCTCCCGCTCTTGTCCTCGTTGTCACAACACAGCAGGTGATGGTAAGATGAGTGCGATAAAGCAAAATATTAGCGTCAGAAAACGTATTACAGTTCTAAATGATGCAGGGAAAGCTGCACTCTGGAAGAATTATGATCTCGTCATTACTGTCAAGACTGGCCCGTAGTATCCTCAGCATCCCTGCAAGTGACGTTAGCAGGAGCAGCGAGAGGAACTTCAGTGCAGCTGAGCTAACTTTTAATCAGAGGAGGACGGCGCTTAAACCAACAGTTCCAGGGAGTTTAAAAATGATTTTTGACTTTTACACCTGTTCACCCACAGCAAAGTTTCGTTATAAGTCTGTGCCATTTCTTATTTTTTCTCGCGTTCACTGCTGAGGGGGCATCGCAAGCAATCATAAAATGCAGCACGTTTCAACAAAGCTAAGTGTTCGTGACTTTGTGCAATAAATTAAATAATGCACAAACTAGTGTCTACTTTTGTGGTATAAATTAAATAATAAACAAACTAATGTCTACAAAAGCGTGTGCGTGTTTTAAGTGTAATATTGTGCAGGTGTATGGAGTTTAAATGGACCCAAAACTCGCGCGCATGGAATCCGCGCGCGCACGCGCTATGCAAACGCGCATAATGATAACCACGCGCGGAAAGCTGCTCCGCGAGGGCGCATTTAAACTCCGCGAGCGAGCAGAACAGTATCCGCAAGCGGAAAAGAATCCTCGCGCGGGCGCATTTCTGTTCCGCGAGCAAAAACTCAGTCCGCGAGCAGAGGCTTTGACGAGCGCGCGCGCGATTCTCTCTATGCTCTCGCAACTGCTCAACACTTGCTCGCTCGTTGAGTTGACTTCTGAGAATTTGGAGGCGGGACACTGGCAGACTTCTCCATCCTTTGATTGGTCACTTTTAACATGCACTCACCTACAGTCTCCGACATGTATCTTACCCGTTGTACAGACGTCTTAATTTGGCATAACACGATACTTTTTCCGTTTTTAAACTTGGGTTACAGTGTTATGTATGCCCTTGGCTTTGGATTTACATATTTGGCATCTTGACAGGAAGTTAGAAATAAATAGTTTGGTATGTGTATTCATAATTGCTTTTGTATTGTTAATAATTTTCATGAAATTGTTATAAAATGAGAATTAATAAATGGCTACAACAGTATAACTCAAAGCACAAGTTATTATAAATTACAATATGATGTACTCTCTAAAATTTAATTTAAATAATTTATTTGTTTTGCTTTATTTGTTTTGAAAATATTAAAACGGGCTATGCCAGTAAACAGATATTAGATAACTCAAATTTAATGACTACAGGAGACATTTAATTATATTATTATAGTATGTTTTAAATAGGTCATACATGACATGTAAGTTTAACTGCTATATTATATAGCATAATTTTTGTTGACAGATGTAAGAAATCAAAATGTCACTTGTTAAAACACTAACACATAGCTAAGGCAAGGTAATACACTAATCATTCGGTAGTAAGACATGTGATCTGTAGGTGACTGCATGTAGGTGAGTGCATGCTAAAAGTTACCAATCAAATGCGCGGAGACCTCATTTGATTGGTAACTTTTAACATGCATTGTCCCGCCTCCAAAGTCTCGGAAGTCAACCCAACAAGCGAGCAAGTGTTGAGCAGTTGCGAGAGCATAGAGAGAATCGCGCGCGCGCTCGTCAAAGCCTCTGCTCGCGGACTGAGTTTGTGCTCGCGGAGCAGAAATGCGCCCGCGCGAGGATTCTTTTCCACTTGCAGGATACTGTTCTGCTCGCTCGCGGAGTTTAAATGCGCCTTCGCGGAGCAGCTTTCCGCGCGTGGTTATCATTATGCGCGTTTGCATCGCGCGTGCGCGCGCGGATTCCATGCGCGTGAGTTTAGGGTCCATTTAAACTCCATACAGGTGCCCTTATATGGGCCTCAAACCATGAAGCCCATATAGCCTGTATTATGTCAGAGGAATGCATTAAACCTATAACTAACTAAATGTATCATTTTATATGAGAAAACTCAATACTATAATATAAAAACCACCATGGGAGCGGTCACCTGCTATGATGCATTTTCAGATCCAGTGACCGTGCTTTATGTGAGCTGGTGTTAACATCAGGACCAAATGATTTTAATGATATAAAATAAAGGAGATTAGACATCACCAGAGTGAATTTATAACGTCATCAAAAGTTTTAAAAAGAATAAAACTTATTATTTGTAAAATAAGTAACCTTAGTAATAGCCCGAGGAAAAAACAAAAATAATTTTAAAACAAACATAAAAACTGTCATTATAATACAGAATGTAATCGGGTCTTGTCTTTTAAATGAAAGAGCATGTTGTGCACTATTCAGTCGGCGCTTCTGTTTCTCCCGAAGTCTGCTTCACGCATAAAATACACACACACACAAGAGCGCGAGGCAACATGACGTTATCGCGGAGTGGGCGGTCATGTATATAGTTAAGAAACTCCCCTTCCGCGCTCGCGATAACGTGCACGTGCGCCAGGCACGTTCTCGCGTAAATAATTACGAAACAGCGCCCTCTAGTCACAGATTTCGATAGGTCACAGATTTCGGCACAGCAGGTGCTTCTCATGAAAAAATCTCAACTTTTCAGAAAGCCGCAAACGCACCGCAGGTCATGTGACACAACCAACCAACCAATATAGACAAGCTCAATGAAGATGGAGACACAGATGATCACAGCATAACTAAATCTAGTAGCAGAGTTATTGCAAGGTATTTTCAGTGCATATAATCCAAATATCCTTTGTTTATACCTCCTCGTCTCAACGGCTATCGTGGCCCATGGTTGCTTAGCGACGACAGACGCCAGGAGAGCGCAAAGTCCAGGCGCTTTGGAAACAAAGGAGAACGCAGTAAAGCTCGCGTTTTCCGCGCGGTTTTAGACGCGAAATGTGAATCGGGCCTAAGGTGAGATCGTCGAGCAGCTGCCCGACCTCTCCTTTGTGAAGGCATTACAAACATCCCAGCTAAGAGTTACGTTGTGACGACGTACCTGGACCGGACCATATTCGTTGCCAAGACGTACCATAATAACGTGACGTAACTTTGTGATTCCCATATTCGTCGTGACGACGTAACAACATTGGACGTTGTTGGGACATGGTGATTACCTTCTGAAGACATACCTGGGACCAGTGTTGGGTAAGTTACTCTGGAAAAGTAATTAATTACTAGTTACTAATTACATATTCAATAGTGTAATTAGATTACTGTACAAATTACTCTCTCCAAAAAGTATTTAGTTACTTATTACTAATTACTTTCTATATCCTACATCAACCTTGATTAGTTAAGTGATTGAAGGATAGACATGAAACGGCTTATTTAATTCATTCAAATAAATAATATTCAACTACATAAAGTATTATTACTGACCAACGTATTACAAATGTGAGAATTATACATTAAAGCAAGGATTTTAAAGTTAGACTTAGAATTCCACTATTGCACACACATATTACACAAAGTATTTAGTTTAATTACTGCTGGGAAAACTCATGGAAGGTAAAGTTATAGCATTACTGATGTTAATGCACCTGTCTCTCATAATTTAAGTTGTTGCGCTTGTTATTACGTCGCATGGTTAATCTCTGGCCCATGTACACTCCAGTACAGGTGGCGGATATGCACCACAAACGTAATTTGCTCCACGCCATTAAAAAGGAAAAGAAGATCATCAATATGACGGACAACGGCCGATTGCATTCATAGTACACCCATTCAGGGAAAACAGTACGTACCCATTTAGCCCCGTAGAGTACGTACCTACTGAAATTAAGTACCTACTCGTTGAGTATGCGATTTCGGATTCAGCCCCGTGTCTTTCCTGCGCTGTTTTCACTCCTCCCCTTACTGCAGCCGCTTACTCTCGTCTTCATTATAGGCAAGGCGCATCTCAAACAAGCCTAGTCTTATCAAGAGTTTATTGACAAAAATACGGGACAAGTAGTCGCGTCACATACTGATTCAGGAACAGTGTTTTTACCACTGCTTGCAATCCCCTAATAACCGGATGAGTTGCAAATTTAAACGTTAGTCTGTGTCTGTTCTTATTTACTTACATCTATAAGGATAACTAAATATAGTTGACTATCATGACAATCGACTGTTTCATATGCCTTTATTAGCTAATGTGCTTATTTTTAATAAGCATTTTTTGCGAATTATGATCCATGTTTCTGTGTAACTGTTAGTGAGTAGTTCAGCTGTATGAGGGTTATGTTTTAGGCAATGTAAAATGTATATCATGAACCTTATATAAAACAAACCAAAGTAAGCCACTTAAATATTTTCTTAATTGCTTTTGTTTATGGCATTTGTAATGATTATCGTAAGCTATAGATATCTAGCCATAAATGTGTTCATATGAAATGCATTATTGAACGGCCTGTGCGTCGTCAATTATTCTTTATTGTTTAAATAAGTCAAGTAAACTGCGCTAAACGTTAGTGACAATGCGGCTCTGCAGACCAATTTTATGTCCCCACCAATGTCAAAATCAAACTGACGCCCTTGTATATATATGTTCATCTATATATGTTAAATATGTTATCTCTGCTTTACAGTAATTTAACAATGATTCATGTTGACAAGAAAATGTGTTTGTTTTCGAACAGAAGTCAACCTTCTAAAAAGTTTAAAACCCGACTAGATGTGTCAGTTTCAATAAATACATTTATTTTTTCATTAAATAAATAGTATAAAACATTTTTCAGACATTAAGACAATTACAAAACAAGTATAAATAAATAAACATTAAATAAATACAAAATTAATAAATATAATCTGATACAGAAGTGGTAAATAAAATGAAAATAAATAAAAGTTAATATAGCCAACAAATAGAAGAACTGAATATCAGACAATTACAAAATGCATTTGCAACCCAAACAAATTTTAGGCTAACTCAGCAAACTGCAGTTTGTTTTTATTGATAAGCATCATAAAAAATACCTTTATAAAAATACATTTCAGTTAACCCGTTTTGTATGAGAAACATAAGCTTATTTGATCACTTCAAGTCTTGATTAGAAAAAATAAAACAGCTTTTAAAACACCTTAATAAAATGGTATACAGAAATGTAAACGAATACATATAACACATATCAGTCATTTTTTTGCATTTGCTCATATGGCAAATTGACTCCTCTTTGCTTTATGGAATGTAACACAGGGCAATTCTTTACCCTGATCATGAGGTTTGATGTTTTCTTAAAGTCTCAAGAGGGTCTTAGCATTGCTTGTCATGATGTCCATTCTTTGCAGGTGACTTCTCACAGCTCTGCGGATCTGCTCCCATGCCCAGGCACTGTATTCCTTAAAACACAAAATGAAAAACTTGTGCTGTAACTGATTTCATTTACTGTAGAAGACGAACATTTATATTACAAAGTAACATTCAGAATCGAACATACAAAATGCCTCTTACTACAATGGGAAAACAAACAGTGGAAAAATAATTGAGTAAACGCAATGACATGGTTTTGGCAAGGTCTATGGTGATTAAAGCCCAAAGATTTATTAAAAGCAAATAGATACACCTTGTTCACTTCTGATGATACATTTTTGCCTCTTTCTGTTTGTCTTTGACACACATGCAGTACAACCAGTATAAACTACAACCACCTGTGATCTGTCATGCTGTGCAAAACTTACCTTTTTCTTTAGAATTTTCTTTAAAACCTTGAAGTGCCTCTTTATTCTTCTCTCGTAAGACGTATGTGATGCTTTTTGGTATCGAGCCGCCTAAACAAGCAAAATACAAACAATCAGCAAAAACTGTAAAATGACATCATCGGCAAATTCTACTATTAAAGCTTTGTAAACACAACATTTTACAATATTTCGTTAATATACAACATTTTGTTCAACACAAGACTTACGCATTCTTTGAGGTCAGACGACTGCCTGTGCAGGACATTGAGAAAATTGTCCACAGTCTTGGGGTTCCATTTTACTGAACTCATTTGCTCCTTCGCATCCATGAGGTCTATGATATGGTCTAAGGTCAAGGTAAGAAACCTCACCTGGTCCTCCACCTGTAAATACACAGATCAATTGTATAGACGGTGTGAATACGTGACCTGTGCTTGCTTTCATGATATAAAAACAATACCAAGACAAATAAGTCTTTAAAAAATGATGTGCTCAATAAGTCACGTTAACATGTTTTTTTATCACTTGAACTCGTCAAAATTATTTAACCATTGTCAACATTCAAAAGTTACACAGAATGCAACTTTTTTTTAAAAGTCAGGTTAATATAAATTCAAGTGAAATTAAAGGAAGCTTTTGAGCTAAAGTTTTAAAGTTGAATTTCTTCAACTGTATAAAATTATATATAATCTTTATAAATAAAAAAAATAGTAACCCATACAGTATATATGTTGTTTTTTAAGGTAATGAAATTCTAATACCAATTCCAAACTGTTCTGTTCAAGTTGTCTGTTTAATAGTAATTAATTTTTGCCCACCTTAGCATTGTCCATGTATTTGTACAGGGATCCAGGAAAAGGCACCCTTTGTGTAGGATGATCTGCACCCTATAACATTGTAAAAACATATTCTGTGAAACTGTAAAAATCTGTCCCTATATAAGACTTCCCTAAAACCTTTATGCTTTGCAGACTAAAAAAAATCAGTGCATCAGTGACAACATTTTACATTAAAACTGTATCATGTTCTAAATAATTGTGAATCAAACCCTAAAGCCATTGCATTAACACATTTATTACGTATAATAAATTGATAATGGATGTTTAAATACTTTAAAGTGTTCTTGAAAAAACACTGCAGAGGGTTTCTAAAACAACAGACTGGTACTGTGGCGATGAATCACATTCATTCTCAAATTAAACAAATCAAAGTTAAACTTACCATTTGCAAAAGCAGGGTCAGAGACTCGTTGCTTATCAGCCTGTATCGCCTGAGCACCTCGCAGGCAGAGCATTGACTCTGCAGAGTCAAAAGTGTCACAAAAATATAAGTCCACATTTTGGTTTGCTTCATCCTTGCACACATTATGTTTTCTACGCTCTTGTTTAGGTGAATATAACGGCGACATGTTGTGATGCTTTGGATTTATATGGACAGTATGAAAAGCGAAAACGAAGAATGCAGGGAGGCACTTTCACTTTGGCTTCAATAGGAAATGCCCTCAAGGTTTCCCCCTCAATTAGAAATATCTGCTCTTTAATAAATATAAACTAAAATATTTCATTAAATTAGACCCAGCACTTAAAAAGAAGTACATTTAGAGCAGTAGGCTACTTTACTTTATAAGGCACCAATACAGTGTGCCTACCAAGTACCACACACAAACTGGGAACGAGCAAACACGGAGCGAACAAACATTAGTTTTCCCTCGCTACCAGCAGCTTAAACGATCCGAGAAAACAAAAATATTACTACTGTAGAATATAAATCAAATTACGGCAATCCCATGGTAAATAAGACTTACGTGATTCCATTGTATTTTTTGTGTCCATGACATTCCCACTGAGTAGAGGAAATGGTTTTCACTTTCTGTTTGGTGACGTAAGGGGGTTGACGCAACTGACTGGCTGACGTAACCTCGCGCTCTCGTTAGGCTTGTTCGACTTGATGCGGCGCCAAAAGATCCGATAGGCTGATGACACCAAAGTACCGCGAGAGCGATTCGAAAAAACATAAAAAGTTTGCTTTCGAATCGCTCTCGCGGTACTTTGATGTCATCCGCCTGTCGGATCTTGCGGCGCCGCATCAAGTCGAACAAGCCTTGGTTTTCACTTTTTACTGCTGCAGATTTCACTACGTGTGGAAATGGGCTGGCGTATGCATTGACCAATCGAGTTTAAAAAATCCCTTCTGTATGTTATCATCATTTCACTGAAAAAACAGTGTTAAAATAGTGTTAAAAATAAAGCTACTGTTAACAATTCAATTAATTTTTTTTTAGGAATTTTTATGTCACAATTAATAATTATCAAATGTTTCAGAAGTTAACCCACTTGAGCGTCCATGCCCAACAGGATGTTAACAGGTGTAATGTATTTTAATGTAACAAAGCCAAAGTACAATAAACAGTAAAAAATAAAATTAAAGGTTGCCACTTTGTGCAACAATAGCCTATCATATGCTTCATCACTGTGATGTGAGAAAAAATGGTTTAAAATAATTTAATTTTATGAATGTTAAACTTTTATATTAAAATATATAAGATATGCATTATCTTTATCAATTTCATAATCAAGGGCAGGGCAAGATCAATCTGACCTTGCCCAAGACGCCATTTGATGTCATTTGGAAGATGGCGCCTACTATAAGGTGTAGAGCTGGGATTTGTAATTTTTTTCTTTTACAAAATGTGTGTAATGTGCAATTTATAACAAATAACAATAACAAAGGCATGTTTTTATACTTCCTGTCTTCGTCATAAATTATCTTTAAGATAACGTAGCTTAGGAAGTGTAGCTATTGTTGTGTTTTCGAGCCGAAACCCCATCATATACTGTTGTGTGCATTTCAGGTAATCTAATACTGTTGTCATAACATAACAAATAAGGAAACGTGAAATGTGGTGTGTGCTAGTTTGGTATAAACAAGAGATGTTTCTTCATAAAATAACTTTAAAGATGTCTGGCTTTATATTTACTCTAAGTGTCGCTATTCTGATGGTTCACTTGTATTAAGGTACAACGAAAAGCACAATGTTTCATACTTTGACCGCGCGCAGCCGAATTTTTGATGTGTCAGAGAAGTACTAAAGTATTTCGCTTGCACTATTCAGCATCTGAATAAATGTGAGAAAGTAATAGGGAGAAAACATTTGCGTGAGAGTGGGCAGCAAATTTCACCTGCGGATTCACACATCGATACTTACATTCGTTTGATCTCTTTCGATCACAGCAGTCGGCCTTACGTTTTTGTACTGGTTAATGCATATAACCAGAGCCTGTGCCAGCGTGCAAGCTTTGAACGATGTTTTTATAATTATTATACCGGAGCAAGTTGTCACAAGAAATATGTCTCAGTAAATACAATTGTAATGTTATATTTTTATTGAAAAAAAATAAATACATAAATAACATGATGTCTTCCTACTAACCGTACTTTAAATATAGGCCTACTTTACCATTATGATTACTTGCCCTGTCCCGATAGAGAATATAAAATAGTGTAATCAAATATTTTATTAACTGTGAGCAAGAGTAACATTAACAAAGTACACATCGTTTAATCTATCCAAAACATTTGTTTAAATTATGGCTACTTCTACATTAATTTGTTTTCAATGTTACATTCATTAGATTCCTTCATAGGAATGGTCAATCCATAGAGTAACATAAAGTTTAGACATTGTCTTATTCATTCATTCGTTCATTCATACGTTTGTTCATTTGTTCAATGACCTTACAATAGTGCAAATGGAAAATAATAATATTAGCGTATTTATAAATTAAAGACAAAAATAAATATATTAGCGTAATAATAAATTAAGACAAGATTATTAATAAAGACAAAAGTACATGTAGCATGTTAATAAAAAAGTAAACATTTACAGTATTAAATTTCTCTGTCTAAAGATTTTTTGGAAGTGGTCCATGACTCCCAAAATCTCGTTGCGCGCAATCTCCCACGCACACCTTGTGAAATTCTAAAAGAAAGAAAATCACATTTAAGATTGATGAATAATTCAAGTACGAAAACAATGTTGACCAATAAACGTCAGCAAGTTTAATGGCTGAGTAATCTCTTACCTCCCGCGTGAGAAATTGTTCGAGTTTTTCGAAGTTTTTGACCAGCGTCTCAAGTTCAGAGCTTACCACCGGCATCTAGAAATTCACAATAAAACAATTAATAACAGTCGTAAAGTGTTGACTTTGAGATGTTGCTTTAACCCTCAAATGTCTCAGACTTACGGAGTTTTCATATGATTTCGTTTGCTGGTGGAGACGGTGAAGGAGCCCTCGCAAATCAACAAGTACAGTGGATTTCCAGTGGCCTTGGCCGTTCTTCTTGAAGATCTCAAAGGTATGTGTAAGTGCTATCTTTAGTGCTGGAAGCACTTCCTGCCCCTGTTCCCAAAATAATAAATACATTTTAACATAACTTACAAATTCCAACTTATTTAAACAAAATATTGTCTAACATTGATGATTCAAAAAATATCTTTGAGTTACAACAATTTTGCGACAGTTCTCTGAACCTTCCTTAATAACCCCATCATAGGAAAAATGTTATTTTGATGTCTACCTTTTTTGGAAGACTCGATGAGAGGTCAAACGTTGTTTTTTCCACCTCACTTGGGCATGTCTTTGGACCCTGTGGAATAGAAAGGGTGGGCTATTAATAGTGGACAGATTTTTTTCGTACCATATTATTAAATCAGTTTACATGACAGACAGACAGATAGATAGATGGACTCACCAGTGCATGTAGAAGTCTAATTGATTTGTTTAAATAGAAGATCTCCTCCCTCTTGGACTCTGCATACAAGGGGAGAATGATGAGCCACATAAAATACAAAGTTTTCATTATCGCTTTATATTGATGTATGATAGTAGCTACTACAGTGCTCAATGTTAAACATACACCAAGTTTATGGCAAGACACTGACTATATAGGCTCCAGAGAACAATCACCATACAAATTTGCATTCCATGTACCAGGTGGACAGCGCGGGAAGCCCGACGGTATTAGTCTTGGAATTTTTTGAAGGAGAAAATGAAAGAATCACGTGCTGCTCTCTGTCATTTTATCACACTGAAAACATTAGTGAGAGTGATATTACCTCAGCAATTCACTTGCGTTCAACTGGGACTTTCATAAGCAGTCCTATTATTACATTGACACACAATAGATGCATTTCAGTATGATTATCGCTACAATAAAAGTTAATTCCATTAATATATATATATTAATGTACCAGCTATACATATATATGAATATATATATATATATATTCATATAGGCCTATTCCTTTATATTCGTTTTGTTTAGGCTGATGTCATGTGGTGATGTCATAATTTGGCGGTGGTGATTTCGCCTGGTTTCCGGTATGCTTTAAATACAGAGCTTTTTTATTTTCGCTTTCATGTTTCATAGTAAGAAGTTTTTGGACTGCTGTAGAATTCCTTCAGGGATTTCTTTTACATAATGACGCAATTGATTAAGCAGTGATTTCTTGGGATGCTGTCATCTTTGTTGTTTTCTATAAGAACGATAAAGGGAATGATATCATAAGAACACGTCCGCACTCCAATTTTAATCTAGGAAGACGACATAGGGACAACCTTTATAACATAACTCCACTGTAAATAACATATTTTTATTATCTATATCTGGAGTAGCCTATCATTTTTTTTTAATTTGATTAATCTGATTATTGGTTACAGTTCGGATTAGAACTGAGTTTCTTTGACAGTAGTTGTTCCAGGGCCTGAACAAAGGTTTAAAATGTTGATCCAGGAAAAAATGTAGGCTACTTTGCAAAATCAATTTGTACTGTAACACCTCTGTGGAATTGCGACACAAGGCTTTATCGGTAGGTGGCAGCACAACATAAATATCCACGACATACAGCGACAAGGTTTGACGAGACTGACCGGTGGGCGTTTAAAATATTAATCGGTGTAATTCGTTCTTTATTTTCTTCTACAAGTTTTAATAATCTATCAAACTCTGATAAGATATTAAATATTTATCTGCAAAAAATAAAAGTTGTTTTTTGTTTTTACTATAGAGACTCCATTGTCTCTCTTGCTGTTTGCTTGATTTAGTTTTGTTGAAGTGAAATGTTACGATTTGTTAAGAACTGCCTTGATTCCTGGTGAAACGTGTCAGAGCCTCTGGCATTTTTAAAACAGTGTCTGCTGTTTCAGGAGAGATTACTAAGACATGTTCATACTTGTTTAAGAGCATGCCACCTGTCTATGAGATGTAGCTGAATGTCCTGAAATATGCATAAATGCAGAGTTCACACATACCTGTGCGTCCACACAAGCACGCTACCTGTTTATCCATTCTCAATTGTGTTTGAGGCAAAAGCATGTGAATCTTAAGGCAGGAAATGAGATAGCTCGAGAATAGGAAACTTTATGTGGCTTAGCTCACTGCACAGGAAAGAGATTGTTTCCTTCCAGAGGATGTAGAAGACGGGGGACTGTAGGGAGAGAGAGAGAGAAAGACAGAGATGTATGATGTTCCCGCCTTTATTTGCCGTTTTAACTGCAGTTACAAAGTACAAAGTAACTGAAGTTACAGTTTTAACTGCAGTTACAAACTGCTCCGAACTATGGAGTTCACTTTTAACTGAAACCGCTCAATAAAAGTTAGCAGACGGATAGGTTAAACTTATTGACTTCATTTTGAAAAAGAAACGTTGTTAACGTCAGTATTTGTGGTCTCAATTTGACGTATGTCTAGGGTCTTTTAACAAATGAAAAGCTCATAATTATTATTATATATTATGTTATTATGTAAAAGAAAATGTAGTATGTTGTCTTTAGCTGTACATTTCTTCCACACATATGTTTGTGACTTGTGAAGGGTTTTCCCTAAATTATAGCCGATCATAACATTTGACATGCATTCTTCCTCATTCGATTCACTGAAAAATGCTAAAAAATATATATATATGTTTATGACAACAGCTGATTCATCTCTCTACCCTAACAAAAAGTCATTTCCATGTTTTATTCCAGGAAAATACAAAACAGTCTAAGAGAAAAAAATGACATTGCTTAAAGTACAGAGTCCATTTTGCCCCACCCAGAAAACATACTCATGTTTTTTTGCCAGGGTGGGGCATGTTGTACTGCTTTTCAAATCTGAGGTGAAGTAACCTCTTGTTTCCTGGTTTCTTCTCAGTTCAGTGAAGTTCAGAGATCTCTAAGCAGTTATACTTAGTCGTTTATTTCTGTGCAAACTAAAATAAGTCAGAGGTTTTGCAAACTGGAAGGGAGGGAAGAAACCACTAGGGCCCAAATGGGTGTGAACCAACCACTGTGTGCTATTCATAGAAGTCAAGAACTCACATCAGCATCCACTGAAAGTCATAAGAATGTTGAAACAAAATTGATTCTTTTTAGAACTGCCTGGTAACTGAGGCACCTAACCTCGGGTCAAATAAATTGTAGTTTGCTTGGTTTAATGGTTTACCGCTCACAAGGACTAGAAATATGAACCAGGACCTGCATCTGTTGATGGGCAAAGGTAACTTGTATTGCATAATAATGGGCTGTGTTGTTTGTTTATATTATGATAAGGAAAGGTGTTTGTAAGTAAACACAACACGCATTGTTGTTTTGGTTGAATAGAATAAGTGGTAAAAATTGAATTAACTATGTATTGTAACTATTATCGTTTCCCTAATGATTCAGTCGAACCATAGCCTCACCTCTCTCTCTTCCTGTTGCTAACTGTCTCACTCTTCTAAAGCTGTGATGTGAGTGCTGGAACAGGAAATGAATGCAGACGGTGGAGGCAGGCAAGCTGAAACTGGCACAAAGCTTTAGCGTGTATACACACCCACCCTCACACACAGAGACGTGCACTTGCCCTGCTGACAACTGTCACTGGAACTTTGAGCTACAGGTGGATTAACAAAGTGCTGGTGGCTGAAGACCAAAGCCTTCCTGAACCGTTGAAAAGTTTGAGCTTCAAAGAAAAGGACATTTGAAGAAAACCAGGAGACGGATCCCACAAATGTAACTCGAACAAAAGGAGAAAGAGAGGATGACGCTTCATTCCCCTTTCAGCAGGTACATTTTTAAATACTGAAAGTTTGAAGTATTGCGATATTTGAAGTGTGTGGTAACTATTTATTACTTTCAGAAATCGTTGTTAACTTCTTTTTTTAGCCTGTTTGAGTGTAAGCATTTGTTTGAAATAGCCACGATAGCAAGTTGTTTGTGTTGCTGCGTGACAAACAGCTGTCTGCCCTCATGAACTCAGTTGCAGTTTCAATAGAGAAGCACTCCAGCTCTGAAACCGCAGTTCGCTGTGCTTTAAGATGTGAAAATCAGTGCATACTGTGAGGACTTTTGTCAGTGAGTTTTATGTGATATAGTTTAGCATGGGTGTCACATGTTGATCCTCCAACAGTCAACAAGATTGAAGACGAAACGTATTGTGACATCAGAATTGCTCTCCTTGAGCGTTCTGAAAATCTGGTAATTCAGGTTCATTTGAAAGCTGTGTAGTTGTATTCATTCAAGTAAGATCATTTAAATGAGTTGATCAAAATATCCCTTATTTTGGATGTGGTCGTGTAGACTTCACAGAGATTGAGAGCGCTCTTTCTGCATTCCTGAGGTAACTGGTCTGGTGGGTGTGGAGGAAAACTGGAACACCACAGATCAGGTCCAGCTCTCTGAGTGCACGGCACATTCCAGGGAGGATCTCATTTCTGCCTGAAGCCTTCGCTCCGTGCACACCTCAGAATAACCATCATGGCGTCTGAGGTCAATGTTTTGTTTGGGCTCCAATTTAAAAGCGCGGCAGGTTTTGTTAGGTATTTTTACTTGCGAGCGTGGTCACATCTGAGATTGGTTAACGTAAAAATAAATCCACTGTCATCGCTTACTTGCCATCATGTCATCCCAAATCTGTACGGTTTTCCTTTTCTGTGGAATTCAAGCAGGACGGAGAGCTCTTTTCTATATAACTTACGTGGGGGGTTATTTATACCGTGAGCTACAAAAAATACAATAAAGGACTTTAAAAATAGTTTGTGGGAGTCTGTGGAACTTCAGGTTATGTGGAGTGATTCGAGATCTGTGTGCGACGAACAGATCGACCAAGTTATTTGCAGAAAATTTCACCCTTCTAGCCACAGCTGCCAAATTGCATTTGCTTGTTCAAACCCGGCGCAGACATGCTTGAACACAAATGAGACTTAAAGACATCAGCAAGTACATTCAGTATGCTTGCGATCATTATCTTTTTGGGTATATTATTCTGAGATGTGTTTTGGCTGACCGTGTTTTTTACATAACGGGGATGTCGAAAACGAAATATGGACAGCAGTTTTAAAAGTGGCTGGGTGCTGGGGTGACACATCCCAGACCCATTCTCCCCCGTCGTGAGCATCCTGTGAGAGAACCAGACAGCACAGCAAGGTCAAAGCGAGCCAGCTATGAAAAACAAGGGGTTTCCGTGTTTAAAAAGTGTTTCAATGGGAATGACCTCCTCCAATTGTTCTACACTACCAGCCATTTTCATCTGGAAGGACACCACCTCCCTCCAAATACAGCTTGTGCAGATTAAGGTGATTTTTTTTGCTTAACCACCTTAACACGATGAATCACGTATTTTTTTCACTTCTGCTGTTAAACTCAAGGGAGCGTCACCCAAGGGTTCAAAAGTTGTCAGACGGGTTCCGGCTTCTGCCAGCAGTTGCACTGTTTGTGAAATACATTAGTCTGAGATCCATGTTGGCAGAACTTCATATCAATGTGTAGAAGTTATATTCTCAGATTTAAATGTATAGCATTTTTTTTGCCCTCCTTCTTGTCTTAAGACAAGTTCTGTCTGTTTTTGTGACGTCTGTTGAGCATTTAAGGGTGTTATGCCTTGCTGCAGACATGTGTTGGCCTGCAAAAAACGCTTTTGTTGTTTCCAACTGATAAAGTCTACTGTAAACAACAAAGCTTTTTCTTTTCAAATGCCTGAGAGCTACATTTGAATTAACCTTACATTCAGGACAAAGAGCTCTCATGACACAGTATCATGCTGAACACCAATCGCTTAAAATAGATGTTTCTTCTTGTTCGAGCTTGTACAGGCAACTGTTTTACCTCATTCACCTGACAGAACACATGCCTCTGAATTGTGAATTGAAATAAATTCTGTGGTTAAAGGTTAAAAACTAGATAAATGATTTACTGTAAAAATGTGTTTTATACACCCAGTGTGTTGTTCGTTGTGGGTTGGGTTGACCCACAAAGTTCATCTTGAAATCCATCTTTAAAATGCTAATGGAAGTTGGGATGAAAGGGTTTTTATCTAAAAGCAGCTTCTGTCAGGAACAGAAAGCAAAACATTAGCCAGAATATTCCCTTTATGTTTTTTTTTCGTAGATCTTGGTATCTGGTGAAAACGACCGTATACAATTCTGTACTTTTACGTATAGTATATACAGTGAGGGAAATAAGTATTTGATCCCCTGCTGATTTTGTAAGTTTGCCTACTTACAAACAAATGAAGGGTCTATAATTTTTATGGTGGGTTTATTTTAACTGATAGACACAGAATATTAAAAAAAAACAGGGGAAAAAAATGTTATATAAAGGTTATAAATTGATTTGCATTTCAGTCAGTGAAATAAGTATTTGATCCCCAAGCAAAACATAACTTTGTACTTTGTGGAGAAACCCTTGTTGGCAAGCACAGAGGTCAGACATTTCTGATAGTTGGTCACCAGGTTTGCACATGTGTCCGGATACATTTAGTCCACTCCTCTGTCAATCTTTAAGGTTTCTTGGCTGTCGTTCAGCAAATTGGAGTTTTAGCCTCCTTCACAGAGGTTCTATAGGACTAGGGTCTAGAGACTGGCTAGGACATTTAATGTGCTTCTCCTTAAGCCACTATTTGGTTGTCTTGGCAATATGTTTTGCGTCTTTGTCATGTTAAAGGCTCATCCATGACCCATCTTCAGTGACCTAGTTAAGGGGAGGAGGTTCTCGTCCAAGATTTTACGGTACATGGGCCCGTCCCTCAGCCCCTCAATGCGGTGAAGTCATCCTGTATACCTGTAGCAGAGAAAAAGCCCTAAAGCAGAATGTTTCCAACACTGTGCTTCTCTGTAGACATGATGTTCTTGGGCTCATAGTCAGCATTTCTCTCCCTCCAAACACAGGAGTCCATTTTGGTCTCACAGCAGTGCCAGCACTTTCGCCAAAGCCTTTTCTGAATCATTTTGATGTTCATTGTCAAACTTAAGACGAGCCAGGCGGGCCTTCTTGGGCAGGAGGACCTTGCGGGTGCTTCAGGATTTCAGTCTACTGTGGCATAGCGTGTTACCAATGTGTTACCAATGTTTTGCTTGCTAACTGTGTTCCCAACTGTCTTGAAATCATTAACAGGCTTCTTCCGTGTAGTTCTGGGCTGATCTTTAACATTTCTCATGATCATCTTTACCCCATTGGGGAAATATTGCAGGGAGCTCCAGAACAAGGGCATTTGATAGTTATTTTGTATATCTTCTATTTCCAAATAATCACACCAACAGTTGTCTCCTTCTCACCAAGCTTCTGTCTGTAGCCTATTCAAGGTTTGTGCAGGTCTCCAATCTTGTCGCTGACATCCTTTAAAACCTATTTGGTCTGGACCATGGTGTTGGAGAGGTTGAACTGGAAGATACAGATTCTGTTGGCAGGCATCTTTTATATACATAACAAGCTGATTTAGGAGTACTTTCTTAAAGTGACAGGACTAATCTGTGGTCCATATAGGCACATAACCAATCTGTGGAGCCAGAATTCTTGCTAGTTGGTAGGGGATCAAATACTTATTTCACTGACTGAAATGCAAATCAATTTATAACCTTTATATAACATTTTTTTCCCCTGATTTTTTTTAATATTCTGTGTCTATCAGTTAAAATAAACCCACCATAAAAATTATAGACCCTTCATTTGTTTGTAAGTAGGCAAACTTACAAAATCAGCAGGGGATCAAATACTTATTTCCCTCACTGTAGGTGAAGAGTTCATTTGCAAAAATCATGTTTTTTATTGTGCTTTCCAATCAATCAAACTGTTTGGGCTGTTTTGATTTAGTAACAATAACTAATAATAAATGATAAAATAAAAAATACAGCTAACACAATAAAAACATGATAACATGATTTATGAAAGTTTATAAAAACGGAATTACCTGATTTTGCAAATGAACTCTCCAAGTATATAGTATATAGGCCTATCCATAGATTAAATATAGTGGACAACAAGGTTGGGGTATTGCTGACAGCAGCTCTGTGTTCCTTCCTGTGTCTTTCTCTCAGCATTAGACAAGCCAAAGGAAGGAAGTGTTTTAAAACAAGATCACACTAGTGGCCATGATGTAATAAAACAAAGTTTCATATTTACACAAGCTGTGAAACGTAAAACCACTCACAGCGCTTTTGTCACTACATGAGGCCATCTGTCTTTCATACAGCAACATAACATCAAAAACAACATGTGATAGCAAACATTAAACAGATACCCATTTTGTCAATGTAATCCCTTTGATATTTTTTATAAAATGCCAAGTGTATTAAAAATCTTTTCCAGTAAATATTGAGTTGCTTTGGAGGTCACACTAAACTGCTTTCTTCAGGTCATTGATCAGAGCATTCAGTCTGATTACACCTCACCACGGCTGCCTGCCTCTATTCTCTAAAGTTACAAACCTGTTGTTGACAAGGTGTGGTTTAGAGATATCCATGGTTAGCTTTAAACGCCTCAGCTAGCTTGGAATGTGCTGTGATGTAATGAAATATTGTGCTTGTTTTGAAATGTGCATGTGATATTGGAATCATCAGTTGCTGCATCATTGGAATACAAATGTGTAAGCTCTGCATGCTAAGAATTTGAAAACGTATTTACGACATTTACTGCATCATGAGATCACTGTGATATATACAATCATAAGGGTGAGGTATTCTATTGTGTGGATAGTTTTAGATCCTTTTTAAAAAAGCAGCACTCTTTTGGTTCCAGAATTAGGAGTGTAACATATTGTGGCATGACATATCGCAAATTGCAACAAAAATAAATATAATATGTATTGTAGAGCTATGACAGTATTGTTGAGTTGCAAATACATGAACTGTCAATATTTTTTTGTGCTTACTGCTTTAAGTTCTCCCTTCAAGTTTAACTTTCTTAATTTTGTTCTGAAATACTTTTTTTATTCAGTTTTAGTTTCAATAGTATTTAGTTTTAATGAAGTTCTCCAACAGATTGTATATACAAAAATGCAAACAAACTGTGAACATTTTTAATATTTTGGAAATTTTGTAATACTTTAAATCTTGTAATACTTTAGTATTGTGTATAGGGTAAACCCTACGGTATGGGGACAAAATGTCCCCACAAAGATGGCAATATCCAAAATCCTTGTCCTTGAGGGGACATTTTTTGGTCCCCATGAGGAAACACGCTTATAAATCATACAGAATTAACTTTTTTGAAAATCTAAAAGAGCAGAAAGTTTTGTGTGATTGTTAGGTTTAGGGGTAGGGTTAGGTGTAGGGAATATGATATACAGTTTGTACAGTATAAAAACCATTGTGTCTATGGAATGTCCCCATAAAACATGGAAACCCAACATGTGTGTGTGTGTGTGTGACTAATGTAAAAAGTGTTGTAATGTTTACCTAGTTCACAAAAGTAAAGATGAAATTTGCAAGAGCAGCTGAGTGGTCTTGGTTTGTTAAAACGTCAAAGATTATGAACAGCTGGACCGATTGAGAGTTCAGCCAGAGTGGCTTGTTGATTTTTCATTTATAGAGCAGGTGCATGTGCGTATGACAGATACGATAACTCATGAATAACAAAGCCCCTCCATGTTTATATAATTTTCCTGTAATCTGTGTCTCTTCACTTATTGCTTCTCATAATCCTCTCATTTGTTTTCTACCCTTCAGGAGGCCCTTCGCTGAGCCTTGATTCCTGCTTGTCAGGTGACCCTCTTCCCTCCAGGAGTGCAAGGGGTACATGTATCCGATGGACAAGATGACATCAACACACAGTCTAGGCCTGGTACTGGTGGAGTTTGAATATGAATACGAGAGCCGGGATGGCCAGATGGTGTCCATAAAGCCCAATGAGCGCTACATGCTCCTGACCAAAACCAACAATCACTGGTGGCATGTGTGCAAAGATGAAAAGAATGCCAAGCCGTTTTACATCCCCGCTAAATATGTGAAAGAGCTTCCACCCAATATACCATCACCTCTGGACTTCAGAGAGCCTCCAAGCCCTGATCTGAAGCCTGTTGTGACAGACGTGGCAGAGACCCGCAAACCAGATGAGGTGACAATTAGACTACGTCCTAAAGGGAATTACCACAAAACAGAAAACCGCATGTCCACGTTTGGCGTTCCTTTGGATTTACACGACCCACCGCCTTACAAGTGTGGCGGACCATCAGACTCGCACTTCTCCCTTCATACTCTCTCAGACTCACAGCAGAAGAAGAGGATGAGTCTAGTGACCAATCTGCTGTCCGTCTCTCGTAATGCTACCCCTGAAACGGTGTCTGATAAATTCAGAGTACCAAGCTTTAGCCCAGCCGACCCACTTGTCGCCGCCAGACCCATCCCTGTCAAACCTGTAGAACTTCCTATTATCAAGAATCTGAATGAGATCAGGTCTCATGAGAAGTCACCAGAACCAGAATCCCCAATAGAGCCTGAAAGTGAAAGTTCTAGTTCAGAACCACTGCTGTCACCAGACTCTGAGAATATTTATGAATCCATAGGGGACCTGAATCTAGATGAGTTGACACTGACGGATAAAGCACAGTCCGGATCGGAAAATCCTCAGACCAACACATCAAGCTCACTACCGAAAATAAAGGTACAGCCTCATATGCGTGCAAACTCTTATTGCAAAGATCTTTTAATTTGTATGCCCTAACCCTCAAAAGAAAAAAATGTGTAGTATATTAATTAATTAAAACGTTTACTTAAAATTATACATTTTATATGCCTGTTGTTTTTATACAGTTACTATAGACAAGCACTACCCAACACCTTATCATAATAAAGAGTATTTGTATGAAAAAATAATGACAATAATAATATATTCGAAATATTAGAATATATTATAATGAAATATTTGTATATAAAAATAATGTGTTCAACCGAATGAATTAGTCTGCTGACAGAATCAAGGACATTTTTCATATTCTCTTTAAAACATGTTTCTCTTTCAAATTTTCACTTTTAACACTTCCCTAACTGCACTGAACCGTTTCAAAACAACCCAATGCTGACACACAAAGATGTGATCAGGTTGGTCTACTCTGTTGCCTGCCCTAAATTAGTAGTTTGTTGATCTAAACACAGTTAGTTTAGCTTAAATATAAAGAAATATATTTTACCAATAAAGTAGATATCTATTTCTTTTTTAGAACAAAGTACTGACTTGGATACATATATACATACTAGATACATATTTTTTACCTGCAGACTTTTTGTGTATTTTTGACATATCCATTATCTCTGTATGGAAGGATTTGTTTGCAGCAGAGCCAGCGGGCGAATAAATCCTTATGAGGAACAGCAGCAACACAACATAGTTTTTTTAAAGAAAAGTAATAAAAGTAGCCAATGGGGGGCGATATTGGCCAGTTCACACTAAATTCTACTGAATTGAAAGAGCAATGATTTTTTGAGTTCATCAAACTGACATTTTTACCATTAATAACGTAAAGGTTTTTTTTAGCAGTCAAGAAGACATTTGTGTTTACCTAGACAAAACAGAGCACCTGAAAACAATGGAGAGAAAATTATGGCGCGCTGCTTTACAATAAGGTTCTCCGATATGACGTCAGAACAGGATGTTAAAGCTTTTCCTACAGGGAAGGACACAGTGACCTAAAGTTAGTGCGTTTTTATCAAATGAGAGAGATTTATAGCATGATATGCTGCATTCATTCGCCATCAGACAAATCCACCAGCTTGCCATGATGAGCATACTGACAATTTGTATAAAAAAAATCACATTTTCATATCTATTTGCATTTATTGTTTGTAGTGCACTCACCTTGCTTTACAGGTTGTCAGGGTGCCCATCCCTTTATTATGTTTGTGAACAAATTTAAAGGTTTGATCACACCATGCAGAGTTCAGTTAAGAGCTAGAGCTACAGGGCATGTTACGACAACAGGTTTGATTTTCTTTAGTAGCAGCAACCGTCTCTTAAAGAACACGGGAGAGAGAGAGATTCTGGGCAGACTTAGTATGTAATGCTTTTAATTCAATTTAAAAGTAATATTTTGATATATCATATAACAGTTGTAATATAAGAATATATTATTGTATAATTTAGCCCAGGCTGCATATGTGCATTAGAGGGGGGTGTAACCTCCAGGGACGTTGTTAGCACAGATATTGCGATCTGAGTCAGGCTGAGTTGCTATTGTTATCGCAGGTGTTTTTAGCTTCTCGGTTTCAATGATCCCGTAGCTTGAAATTTGTCAGATTGTCGAGGTGTACTGTTCTGTTTTTATGAACAACTGCTTTCAAATACTTTGGAAATTGGAATTAGTCAAAAAGCCTCTGAAACAACTCAGAGAGATGGTTTTCTAGGGAAATTCATATGAAATGTTTATATTTACGTCAGTTTCGTGACAGAATTCCAATGAATCCATTCTCATGTATCATGTTCTCAGTAATTTCTGGACTTTATCGTTTAAGAGTCAACACTTGATGTTTGTTTCTTTCTTATTTTTTTCTATGTTTTTAATCATGCTTATTTGGTAATAGTTTAAAATCTTTTTGCTGGTGAGGAGAGCGTTACAGTCAGTGTTGAGTAAGTTACTCTCAAAAAGTAATTAATGACTAGTTACTAATTACGTATTCAATAGTGTAATTAGATCACTGTAGAAATTACTCTCTCCAAAAAGTATTTAGTTACTTATTACTAATTACTTTCTATATCCTATATCAACCTTGATTAGTTAAGGGATTCAAGGATAGACATGAAACGGCTCTTTTAATTCATTCAAATAAATAATATGAAACTAAATAAAGTACTCTTATTTACTGACCAAAGTATTACAAATGTGAGAATTATACATTAAAGCACAATTTTAAAGTTAGACTTTGAATTTTGATGTCAATTCCACTATTGCACACACATTACACAAAGTATTTAGTTTAATTACATCAGAAGTAACTGTAATTAAATTACAGAAAAAATAAGAGTAATCCCTTACTTTACTTTTTCAAGGGAAAAGTAATCAAATTACAGTAATTATTTAGTATCTAGTTACACCCAACACTGGTTATGGTGCAGAAACTGGGATCTCTCTCAATGCACCTAGATTTCAAAGCTTTTGTTAACCCGTCTGCATCAGTCACTGACACGTTTCGCACAAAACCAGCACGGTGTGAAGCTTCAGATTATGTGAAGATGTTTAGATTAGTTCCTGATATTCATATTAATTTAAGTACGGTGGGTCATGCTTGAGCTGTTTTATAAAACTATAACTAGCCTCCATTACTGACTTATTTTACAGTAATTGTATGTTTACGTTTCAGTGAAGACCTTTAATCTGCGGTCAGTACTTCAAAGCCACGAGCTCATGGGATAAAAGCAAAGCATCTTTTATTATTACTGTGTGGCATACATAATACTGACTATTATATTATGGGCTTACTGCATGCAGGGTGGCTATTGGCTGCCTGGATCAGCGATGCTAAAATGGCCATCGGCACGTTTACAAAACTAAGGTGGAGTATTTCCTGAAGGCCTCCAAATGTCATTGCACTGCTTTAAACACACAAGAGCCCACCCTGACCCGCATTACAAGCAATTGCGTGTGGCTTGCGCAGTGTTCCCGTAAGGAGCGAAATTTTAAAATAAATGTAAGATTTTTGGGGGTAACAAACACCGCAAGAATTGTTCGTATTGTACGTGGGAAACATAAAACGCATCAGTTTGGGAGAGAAAGAGTTAAAATGTAGGGTGGGTCACCGCGCTCCTGTGCTAGTTCACCTGCGCGAGCGCCACTTCAGGGCGGCGGACTCGCTTTAGGAGAGAAAGGTGAGATTCATCTGAGGAGATTTTCGCGAATCGAACACAGGTATTGTTAGCAATATTTTACACATCATACACAGCAACAAAACTGTAACTCTAGAAACGTATAAGGTCCGTAAACAGCTTGGTTTTAGTGGGTGAGTTCGCGAGAGTTAACAAAGTATATGGCACAAATCCACTTTCATCGCGCGCGCTCTAAACTGGAGTTTGAGTCAGTCAGGGAAGCTATAAACATGGAGCGTCGTATAACGCTGACATTTGAGTCATGGAAGTCATTTCTTTTAAGTGAAGTAACGAGCTTCTTTTATTTGTATAGCGCTTTGTACAATACACGTTGAAAGAAACAGAAGCTGGATTCAGCCTCGTGAAAACTTCGTAGGTGAAGCCTAGGGCTTTGTTGTGGTTTACCGTTGTGACTCAGCCTCAGTGAGAATGGCAAGCTTTTCTCGATCATTATCTCTCTCACACAAAATCAGCTTTATCATTTCATCGATTGCGTTGTGTTTCAAATCCTTCAAGGCTATTTTGATCTCACTGAGGTTATTTTGAGAAGATAAGGCCACTGTGCTCAGTGATGATGCTCAGGATTTCTTTGGTTGTATTGGGGCGGAGTGTTTGCTTGAAGGTGTAGTGTTCAGTACTTGTTTGAAGGTTTGCTTGAAGGTTTATTATTCATATTCATGTTTTACACGTTTAAAGTAATACGTTATTTATATGTGTTATAAACGATAAAGACAAGCTAAACAAATATTGTATAATATGACTATGTGGCTGTATTTAGGTTCAGCTCCAGATTGTCAAAAAGCATTACTTTTTATTTGTTTGACAACTAGTATTTCAGTGTAAATTGATTCATATGAATTCCATTTCAATCAATTATGAGCAGTCTAAAATATATATATTCTCTTTAAATATTATTACCCTATATCATTTGTCTTTGTGGCTCGTGCAATTGGTTGTTATCTTTGTGTTTTCTGATCAGGATTGGGGTCAAACTACACTGGAATGTCATTATAAAACTTTTTGAGACCAGGAAACACAAATGATTGACTAACTGTCACACGTAATGGTTGAATGGCTGTCACCCATTGATGTTTGTACAGTATGGTATGAGTTTTTTTTAGATTATTGTATTTAGTTTGTTTTTATTATCAATTAAAAGCTGAAATTGTAATCACTGGAATGTAGTTTTATTGTTTTTTATTGACAAGCAAAAATCATTATTACAATAACTTGTATGTGAATGTTGTTAACCAAACAATGGTGGTACCCCATTCACTTCTATATATAGACACAAACAAAACCATCAATAGATATCGCTGTTGCTCGGTTACCAACATTCTTCAAAATATCTTCTTTTGTGTTCTGTGGAAGAAAGAAAGTCATACATGTTTGAAATGACAAGAGGGTGAGTAAATGATTTATTTGGGGAACTATCCCTTTAAAAAGTAACCAGCACACCTGTCATCAACAAGACGCACAACATGATGTACATTAACATCCATGTTACAAAACATAAAAAACTCAAATGTCTAACATAGCTATATATAAGAAATGGTAGTTATATTTGCCCTTGCAAACGTGCATCTTGTTGCGTTGCTATGACTGTTACATATTCTCACACCTGCTAGTTCTGTATATGGCCGAATGTGCTGATTCATGAACACGTGTGATCAAGGCTTGTGTATGGGACACAAATGAGACCGTCGGGATTACTTGAAAGTGAATTCAGGGGAGTGTCTAAAACCGCTTTTGAGGTTTCATTTGAATGCCGTATAATCTAGATTTACCACTTGATTTGGTTACACTAAAAAGCATCTCACCCGGTTCTCTGAACATAGCCATTCAACAGAAAAAAGGAACTGATTTGAGACTTACAGTAATTTGTATATTTCTAGCTTTACATCCCCATCTGGAAGGCTGGGCCTTTTGCGCACATTAAGAGTTATGACTCAAACATAGGTTTAAGTAGTCATAGTTTTCACGTTGAACTTTGTTTTGGCCGTTTTTTTTCATGTGTTGTTTTCTTCTTGGCAGATGTCAGGATGTTTACCGAACACATGATTATGTTTGTTTATTTAATTAGCATTGCTCCACCTCAAGAGGAAATGAGAGTTGAACTTCCTCCACCCAACAGCAGCAGTTAGTTTGTGTTCCCTGTTGAGGGTTCTGTGTTTGTATGTGCACTCTTTCATGTCTGTATGACCCTCGGGAGACCCTCTTCATCTTTCTTGTCAAACAATCTGATGTGCCCCTCCCCTAAAGCCAGATAAACCCAGAATCTCCTCTTGCTGTACATGCTGACAACATACAGTACTCTCGTGTAGTAAAAGATGCAGGTTTGTGGATTTGGATTTTCAGATCCTGTTCCTGTGTTGTTTTAACTTTTGCAACCTTTCAAGTTGGACCAGATGTGGCTGGAACACAACGTTTCTTGAGACGCTTGCTGGTCCTGTTTGTTTATACAAGTTTGATTTGGTTTTGAGGTTCAGATGGAAGTGAAAGAGGTGATTCTGAAGGCTTGCCATACGCTCATGCCCAGACTAGAGACCATTCTGAGGCTTCGCAAGGTAAGCACAGTAAACACAGGGTGGCATTGTGAGGCTAGTCTGGGGTTTGTGGGAATGCTGTGAAAGAAATCCAGCTAGGCTATTGTGGACTTGCTGATTACATCTGCTTTTGTGAGACTATCCCACTGTTGTTCTCTTGAAAGATACTGTTGTTTGTCATTTACCCAACGATTCTACCACCTGGGCTATTTTAAGTTGACTCTCAACTACATTTGCTTTTTGGATAGGTTGCAACTGATCCTGGGACATCTCTGTAAGAAACTTCGGATGATTGCATCAGTTGCATGGAACATAAGCATTTTTGTTGATAACATCTGAGAGCGTATGCACCAGCAGACCAGTATTGCATTTGTTCTGTTTTTCTAAAGACATGTCTAGCTGTATTCAGGTAGTTTTGGTATATATTTCTTTAAAGAAATGTTTCTTTACATGACTATTTGATAAACAACAAAAGTAAGTTCCTAATCTTTATTTGGTTAAAAGTAAACACAACTAAGTAAGTACATAAAATATGAGAGTGTTGATTCACAACGGTAAGCTTATAAAAATGCGGGAAATATCAGTTTTTGCATTATTTAACTTTGACATGTGTAATATATAGGACGTAAAGTAACCTGCAATTTTATGTGTCAAACAGAAGTGGTGACAGAGAGGTAAATGTTACAAATTACAGCTTTAAAGGGGTCATATGGCGCGAATACGTGTTTTTCTGTGTCTTTGGTGTGTTATAAGTTGCCCATGCATGTATTAGACACGTACAATTGCAAAATTAAAGTGTCGTTACAAAAGATGCATTCTATCTAAAAGCGAATGCTCACCCAGACCTGCCTGAAACGCCTCGTGTAACCACACCCCCACAAATCTACGTCGGTTCGTCGTATGATATGACTACCAGTCAATATGCGTTGGAACCTGATGTTCCAAACATGGTAAGTGGCGTTACATTTCCGTCACACGCTTGCAGTATTCGACCAATCACTACACACTGGTTAACTGGCCAATCATAGCACACCTCGCTTTTCAGAGCGATGAGCTTTGTAAAAAATCTGCGCGTTTCAGAGAGGCGGGGCAAAGAGGAGATACAAACATGCACGGTATGTGGAAAATACAGCGTTTTTGAACCTTAAATATGACCCCTTTAAAAATGGTGAAAATGTGAGCACCAATAGCCTGGTGGTTAGTTTGCTGACATATAGCGCTAGTACGATTGCGGCGACCCGAGTTCGATTCCCGTCTTGTGCGGTCCTTTGACGATCCTGCTCCCCTGTCTCTTCCCAGCACTTCCTGTCACCGCTCCACTGTCCTATCACAATAATGTCAAAAAGCCTCCAAATATTATTAATAAAAATGGTGAAAAGCATTTACTATGTTTAGTAAATCCATGCAAAGGTTAACAGGTATGTTATAGATGTCTTTTTAGGACGCACACACCTGGCCCGAAGTTAGCTTCCGGTCTGTGTTTGGTTATAATACACTACAGTGCTATGATCTGGGGTTGCTGCAGTTTGTCAGGTCTAGGATCAGCAACGTTATGTGACCAAAGAATGAGGTCAGCTGACTACTATGGTAATTCCATCAATAGATTTTTTCTAAAAAGATTTTTTCTCCAGCATCTATAGTGCTGGAGAAGACTTTGCGCAGCGTTCCGACTCTCCCATCATCAATACAAGATCTTGGCGAAAAATCCATTTATTCTGGACGGGAGTAAATGTTGTGACATTGCAGAAGCTTATCAAACAATGCCACAGTGAATGCGTGCTGTAATCAAAGCTAAAGGCGGACCAACTAAATATTACCGTCTATTTGTCGAATCAGGTTATAGTTGTTGTTACCAATACAAGCTTTAGCCTTCTTTGTAGATTATTTTGATCAGTTGAGCACCTTTGGCAGACACATTCCTTGAGATTTTTTTGTGAGACTATATGGCAGTATTTCATTCTTCACCATTACATGTCTATCGTGTAACTCCTCAGATGTACTGCAGGGGAGTAGAACCGTCAGTCGGCTTCTCTGTTTTAATCTCGACTTCCTCTCCAGAGAGTGCTGTGAGGAAAAGACATTATGTGGATGCTTCCAGTTTTTGGACAGGCGTAGTAATAATAAATAAATTGTGTCTAAGATCTGTGCATGAATGGTGGATGAAATTTTGGCTTGCTGTTGGATTGTCAGGTTACAGTGAAGGCCTGAAGATGAAGGCCGGAGAGATATTTGATTCCACATAAACCTCTTTGTGTCATGACTGAATTGAGGGACTAGGGAGTGTCTCCAGCAGGATTTTCTCCCTTTGGCTTTCGTTTTGTTAGGTTTTCTATAGACCTTTGTTTAGGGAAAGCAATAGAAGTACTGACATAGACATAGATAGGTTAGTTCCTCACTTTGACATTAACATTGATATGTGATGTCATGTTAACATCACACTCCATGTGATGTGGTCTGTTCATATTGTCTTTTTTCACTAAGGTTTTGTTAAATTGAGTATTGTAGGTAATTCTTTGAGTTCTCTGTGTGTGTGTGTGTGTGCGTTTGTGCGTGTGTGTGTTACAAACACAGAATACATCTGAAATTTGAAATGAGCTAGGATGAAATCAATGACAAAATATGCCTTTTTTATGACTGTCCCTTTAAATGTTATAATTGTTCTCCTCTCATCCATCAGGTTGAGAATGAAAACCCCAACACAGCAGTGTACGCCAACGTCACTGACCTGAAGAAGATTGGCGCTCGCTCTCCAATCTCATCGGTCTCTACCTGTTCCTCACCCGGCCTTGTTCTCAGTCCTGGCCCAGACTCCGCCACCCCTCCTAGCTCGGCCGAATGGCAGGTCCATACTGACCACGACAGCGGGAAGGACTTCTTCTACCACCCCACCACAGGGCAGAGCAGTTGGTCTGATCCCCGAAGCCCCCACCCAGGATCTGTGATGGAGCCTTTGACCTTCCCCTTGCCCACGGTGTCCACCCCACCCTCAGCCCACTCGGTGGGCTCAGACTGGCAGCAAGTTTTGGATGAAGCCACTGGGAGACATTACTACTATAACCACACATTAAATCAAAGCTCTTGGACTGCGCCGGATCCGCTGTCCCCTCCACCTTTAACAGATGGGTCAAATGTGCCAGTAAGATATAACTGGATATTACTCGTCTGTTCATCCGTCTACAAATTATTATGAGAAATGTATTAAATACATTGCTATTATAGAAATATAGATTATAGATTATATCCACGAGACTATTGATAAATTATAGTGAGGTCTGCTCTGTAGTTTAGTTACCTCTCTCTCTCTCTATTAATGACTATTTGCTCGCTCGCTCTCTCTCTTTCCAGCCACCTCTGCCAGAAGAGGACTACCCTACAACTGAATCCCAATATCTTCATCAACTCCCTAAGGATCTCCAGTTACCCCCAATCAAACGCGCCATCATCCCCAGGGCTGTCATCGACCCGCACAAAGATTTGCCTGTGGGCTGGAGCCGGTCTTTAGAGGGTGATGGGAAACCTGTTTTCACAAGTGAACACACACATGAACAGGTAATGAGAGTTTACAAGAAATACACACAGGCACGTTTATAAAAATAGACTGGGGTTATTAAAAAATGTCCAGTGTTGTTGTTTATCAGCCACCTTTTTGTAAACTATGCACTGTATCAATGCAATACAGTGTTGGTATACTTTTTGAATTTATAATGAACCCATGACCAATTGAGCTACAGAAAAGCATACACTATATAGACAAAAGTATTGGGACGCCCTCAACAGGTTTGACTACTTCCGTGAGCACACATCTTAATAATGATAATGCTATTTTATTGCAACAGTTTGGGCAGGGCCATTTTTTATTCCAGCATGACAATGCCCCTGTGCACAAAGCAAAGTTAAAAAAAGAAATGATTTATTTTGTCTAGTGTGGAAGAAATGGACCGGTCTGTATAAAGCCCAGACCTGATCCTAGCTGAACACCATCAAACCCAATGACTTGTACATGGGTGTGCAGTCATTTCAGAACAGAAAAGGGCCTTTCCAAAACTGTTGCAACAATGATGAAAACAGATATTTTAATGTTGTATTGCATAGCATTAATATTTGTTTTGATTGGAATCACTGGAATAGAACATGTTTTTAGAGAGGGTAGTCCCAATACGTCCATAAAGTTTGTGTTACGTACAGTATGGATTGATGTTTGCTATTGGTGCACAAGCAGGCCAAAATGTAACATGCAATTGATATTACTGAGGAAAAAATTAAGATTTTTTAAAAATCCTGTAAAACAAACACAGAGGTAATAAGACTGCACTTATTCATTGCTGAACGCATCATCTACTAAACCATAAATGTTATTAAACTTGTGAGGAATGAGAAATGTGTAGAATGTTGCATGTATAATTTTATTGCAATTAATTCTAACTTAAATGACGTACCTAAATAAACGAATAGACTAATTTATCTCTGATTACAGTGGGTGCAGTCTAAGGATGACAAAGGGAAGGCGTATTACTACTCAAAAGATGGGTCCAAATGCCAGTGGAGCCTTCCAGAGGTCCGTGTTTGACTTTTTCTTTTGAAACTTTAGTTTTATTAGTCATTCTGGGTTTATTTCTGTTAAATAAAATAACTGTTTAAAAAATATTTTTATGTCTTTTAAACTCTCAGCCATGCTATATACGTTCCCTCTTTGTCTACCTCTGAACTCATCATGACTTTTTGTTTTAAGGCTTCTGTGTTGCCCGGGCAGCAGATGATTGGTAATGGAATGGACCAAGATGCTCAACCTGTTGTGGACAACTGGAGACACACAATGAGCCAAAACTTGTCCCAGGAAGACTTGGTGAATGTCAGCAGACATTTAAAATATTATTTATTTGTATATAAGACGTGCTCAAATTTGTTGGTACCCCTCCACAAAAAACGAAGAATGCACAATTTTCTCTGAAATAACTTGAAACTGACAAAAGGAATTGGCATCCACCATGGTTTATTCCATATTTAATAGAAATCAGACTTTGCTTTAGATTTTTTATTCAATATAATATTGTAAATAATAAAACAAATGAATATGTCATGGACAAAAATGATGGGAACCCTAACCTAATATTTTGTTGCACAACCTTTAGAGGCGATCACTGCAAGCAAACGTTTTCTGTAGCTCTCAATGAGACTTCTGCACCTGTTTACAGGTAGTTTGGCCCATTCTTCCTGAGCAAACTGCTCCAGCGGTCTCAGGTTTGATGGGTGCCTTCTCCAGACTGCAGTTTCAGCTCTTTCCATAGATGTTCCATAGGATTCAGATCAGGACTCATAGAAGGCCACTTCAGAATAGTCCGATGTTTTGTTCTTTAGCTGTGTGTTTTGAGTCATTATCCTGTTGGACGACCCATGACCTGTGACTGAGACAGAGTTTTCTGACACTGGGCAGTACGTTTTGCTCCAGAATGCCTTGATAGTCTTGAGATTTCATTGTGTCCTGCACAGATTCAAGGCTCCCTGTGCCAGATGCAGCAAAGCAGCTCCAAAACATAACCGAGCCTCCTCCATGTTTCACTGTAGGTATGGTGTTCACTTTTTTGAAAGCTTGATTTTTTTCGTCTGTGAACATAGAGCTGATGTGACTTGCCAAAAAGCTCCAGTTTTGACTCATCTGTCCAAAGGACATTCCCCCAGAAAGATTGTGGCTTGTCAATATGAATTTTAGCTAATTCCAGTCTGGCTTTTTTATGTTTTTCTTTCAAAAGTGGAGTCCTCCTGGGTCTTCTTCCATGGAGCCCACTTTTGCTCAAAAAGTGACGGATGGTGCGATCAGAAACTGACGTACCTTCACCTTGGAGTTCAGCTTGTATCTCTTTGGCAGTTATCCTTGGTTCTTTTTCTACCATCCGCACTATCCTTCTGTTCAATCTGGGGTGGATTTTCCTCTTGCGGCCGCGTCCAGGGAGGTTGGCTACAATTCCATGGACCTTAAACTTCTTAATAATATTTGCAACTGTTGTCACAGGAACACCGAGCTGCTTGGAGATGGTCCTGTCGCCTTCACCTTTACCATGCTTGTCTATTATTTTCTTTCTGAGCTCCTCAGACAACTCTCTCCTTTGCTTTCTCTGGTCCATGTTCAGTGTGGTGCACACAATGATACCAAACAGCACAGTGACTACTTTTCTCTGTTTAAATAGGCTGAATGACTGATTACAAGATTGGATACATGTGTGATACTAATTAAAGAAACTAATATCACTATAATCCAATTGTGTATTATCTTTTCTAAGGGGTACCAACAAATGTGTCCAGGCCATTTTAGAATATCTTTGTAGAATAAGCAATAATTCATCTCTTTCCACAGCTTCTTTGCTTTATTCTATGACATACCAAAGGCATGCACGTATACATGATACAATAGCTTTTAATTTCATCACTCTTCAGGAGGAATGAAGCATGATTTCAATGAGCTGTAAGGGTACCAACAAATTTGAGCACGTCTGTAGCTCCTCTTATTTTGTAGGGGGCTTGCACATAGGTTCTCTTGTTGTTGGCTGTAAGTGCTGGTGAACAGTTTCATCAATTTAATTTTGGAACAATGGTGAAACAAACTACATTTTCCAGAATGCTCTGATGATTTATTCCAAATTCTTAAACATATGCCTCATAGTAGTGGCTTCACAACAAGCTCAATATTTACTGGAACAACTCAACAAAAATGTTACTTGCATGAGTTGCACGACACGCCCTCAGAGCAACACGAGACATTTAATTCTCTGCTATTTTCTACGGATGACATCACAATGACCACAGCAGGAAGGAAACATCTGGTACCTGATCTATCTTGCGCCACCTCACCATTTCCACTCTCTAATATTCATTTGCTTCTCTCTCCCCAGCACAAATATTCCCCGTCGCACAGGAGGATCGCCTCTGACTGTGTCATTGATGCATCCAGCTCAGGGAATTCACCAGAATCACAGCATCACGTATGTATTATAACCTCTGGTATTTCCAGTCCTCAGCGGAGCTTTTAACTCATATCCTTTAGTTCATCCAAACTCATTCATGTGTAACAGTCACTGCCCATTCAGTTTTCCTCAAGCTCACGGTTGCGTTCTCTTCAAAAATTACACCAAGCCCAGATTTTGTGAGAACCCAAGAATGGTTTTGTTTCCTTTCTGAAGGACAAAAGACGGCGGCGGAACCTGTCCAATCAGAGCGCAGATTCGCATTCTCATCATGTGGGTTATCAGGCCTGATTGGTGTTTTAAAGGGGGTTTGGGCATCGTCTTGTCTAAACCGGGGTCCGAAACTAACCTGTCATGCATTAGAAGAAAGCTAACATCATTGTTCATTGTTGAGAAATAAATACTTTCATTCGGATTAACAGCTAATGTTGTTCATTTCATGTTGTCGCCGTTAAATCACTGCTCGTGTAACGTATTTCCAACTGACATGCACTAACAAACGCTTTCTGTCCCAATGTGTGTCCTTCAGTTCTGTTGTCCCAAGAGCATACCATAATCTCTCCGAACTGTAAAATTAGTATGTGGTTTGCTTGTCATTGAGCAGTGGGTATGTATTAAAACTTGGACTTACTTTTTATTTCATGTATTTTGTAGACATCATTGGAGAAGGCTGGAATTCTCAACAAAACCAAAGTAGCTGAGAATGGAAAGAGGCTAAGGTGTGTCTTCATGTAAACCCCAGTATCTCTGATGTAACAACACGTGGGCTTGTGTTAATGGGCTATTCAAATGAGCTGTTCTCTGTTTTAACTACTTCTCTATGTACTTTAATAATGGCCGATAGATTAAATCAGATAGAATAAAACCAGTATCTGTAGTTATATGCCACTTCCTCTGCTTGTGTTTATGAGGATATTGCAGGTCATTTTGGTAGGAAACAATGTGCCTCCAATATAAAAATATACTTCCTGATTCAACCAGGACCTTGATCTTGTGTTCTCTGTGTCATTTTTTCCACACATTGTGTCAGTACAACAAAATGAATTTATAGCAAGGTGTTAAACACATTTCTGTGCTTCACCTAAAGTAACTGCCCCTGTCATTTCAGGAAGAACTGGGCACAGTCATGGACTGTCCTGCATGATGGAATACTCACTTTCCACAAGGACCCTAAATATACACCTGCTGGGATGGCTGTACGTTCATCTTCAATCTCAAACATATACAGAACGTACTAAAAAAGTTCTTAATGAAAAACTTATTTGCCATTGGTTAACTCCTGCAGACCAAGTCCAATCAGATCGTACCAGAGTTCACAGTGGAACTAAAAGGAGCGACTCTGTTATGGGCATCTAAAGAAAAGTCAAGCAAGAAGAACGTTTTAGAGGTAAACCGTTTGATTTTGGATGTTCATGACATAAAAAAATAAAAAGTTGAATTGGTTGGCAAAACTTTTTTTGAAATGTATGTACGTCCTTCATTTTCAGGAATTGAAACAGGCTTTAGTTTGTTTCTGTGTTTCTAGGTCCGTTTCATTTTGAGGTTAGCCATTATGTGACCAGCGATTTTTGTTTTGCCATACAAGTCTGGCTGTGTCAACATCTTAGATTTTTGCCAACTTATATGGCACTTAATTTTCATTTTTAGGCATGGGACAAGCCGAGAAGTATTTTTCATATTGATTGCTAGCAGGATTTGTTGACTTGCCCTTTGACTTGATATTGCACTAATTGCAATCAGTTTTCTCAGACTTCAACAAGTGTTTAATTGTAAGACCTGTAACAGTGTTCCTGTCCCTCTGCAGCTTAAAACAAGGCAAGGCACAGAGTATCTGATACAGTCTGACACTGACAGCATCATACTTGACTGGCACAAGATCGTCCTGGACACCATCAGACAACTGGTGAGTGGCGCCCTCTTCTGGCCACATACAATACAACAAAGAATCTCAATTGCCAGATTTGTAATCATTTACATTTACATTTACATTTATGCATTTGGCAGACGCTTTTATCCAAAGCGACTTACATTGCATTGTACTATACATTTGTTTCTAACTATGTGCAATCCCCTGGGATCGAACCCATGATCTTGGCGTTAATAACGCCATGCTCTAACCACTGAGACACAGGAAAGTGAATCATTTGTTAGTTCCACCATTTAAATTGCATGCAATATTGCATCATATTTGGACTCCAAATGTGATTTTTCAGGACCACAGTCATCACTCGGAGGATGAGGCGGAGGACATCCCAGAAAAACCCGCGTTGCCTTTGGATAGAGAGAAGAAGTCTGAGTGTGAGTTATTGAATCAGATGGGCATGCTGATACCAATATACATCAAATGTGTATTATATGATGTAATTCAGTGATTATTATTTAGAAAAATCATTAGAATCTACTAATAGTTACATATTTGTCTTATAGCAACCAGGCTGAGTTCTTCAAGTAGCATAGACACAGAACAGGGCCGCGTGCGCAACAAACTACGCAAGTTTCTCCAGAGACGGCCGACACTGCAGTCAGTCAAAGAGAAGGGCTACATTAAAGGTGAGTATCATGTTCAGCCTTTTAATATCCTGGCATTTGTTTTAATCATTTAAAAACATTAAATATAAATAATAATATTTAGATTCTGAAACAAATCTATGTGCTGTAACTATAAACTTTGAATAATGTGTGACCCAATTGTGAATCGTACTGAATTCATTTTAATAACTCTTTCTGTACAGAGAATGTATTTGGCTGCCACCTAGACACCCTATGTCACCGGGAAAACACAAACGTGCCCAGGTTTATGGAAAAGTGCATCAGATCTGTGGAGAAAAGAGGTAAATATACTTTTTTTTGGCACCTGGTTATGATGTATGAGTTTTGGATATTCTAAAAATAACCCCGGTCATCTAAACCTTGTGCAGGTCTGAAGATAGATGGAGTCTACAGAGTGAGCGGGAATCTGGCCGTCATCCAGAAGCTTCGATATAAAGCTGATCACGGTAAACAAGAGCTTCAGACACGTCTGGGCAAATTTTTTCATAACTACAATTTACTTTTACCGAACCTTCAATTCTTGCTTTGTAAGAGTCTAAAGTAACATTGACTATCCCATTGCAAGATTTTCAAGCAGTGTTCATTTTAATTTGTCTGTTTGTAGAAGAGGATCTAGATCTGGAAGACGGGCAGTGGGAGGAGATCCACGTGATCACAGGAGCATTGAAGCTCTTCCTGCGTGAACTTCCCGAGCCTCTCTTCCCCTATAGCTTTTTTGATAAGTTTATTGCTGCCATACGTGAGTTTCACTACCATCCTATTACACAATCAATTTTGTGTCACAATCAAACTCATTTCATAGACAAGAAGCAATGAAATGATAAAAAATTAAGATTTTGTAAAGGGAGTGAACATGTTTTACGATTATCACAGTTACTCTGAATTATTCAATTCTGTGTAATGCCTGCAAATACTGGTTAAGTGAATTTACTTGCATTATTTTCTAGAAATGAGTGACCACAGCCAGAAAGTGTCATATATACGAGATCTGGTGAGAAACCTGCCTTTGCCCAACCATCACACCATGGAAGTTCTCTTTACACATCTCCGCAAGTATGGACATCTCAGTTTTTATCTCGTAAATGGCAACAATATGTCTTTCATCTTTTCTGACCATAAACCCTTGTGTCCTACAGGGTGATTGATCACTGCGAGTTTAACCGCATGTCAACCCAGAGCATGGCTATCGTGTTTGGTCCAACATTGTTACGACCACAGGAAGAGTCCAACATCACCATGCACATGGTCTTCCAGAACCAGATTGTGGAGCTCATTCTCAGCAAGTTCAACGAGTTCTTCCCATCCCACCCAACCTGAGTCACCTGAATAAAACCTGATTCATCTTCAGACGTTCCCATTATCCCAAAGATGGTTAATGAATGTTGTTTTGTTTGCCCATTGGATATTTACTTTTTTACATTTGCGTAAACACGAGGGCATGGGATTGGCTAGTAGGCTAATGAATCTGTCACGGTTTGTCACAACCAATAACAACAAGTCTTCAATGTTCCTCAGAATTTTCTGGGTCTTTCATCATCACTGGATTATACTTGGGCCAGGTGCAATACTAGCTATTGATAGCAATCCTCACCGAGACCAGCTTTGACACAATGTCTGGACTACATGACCTGATTTAGATTTCATTGATTTGAGCCTCAGAACTGCCTTGCATCTTAATGTTACTCTGATCTGCGTTTTTGGTACTGCCCAGCCCATGAGAACAAAAAATACAAAGAGATCATGAGCCAGTGTGATCAAACAGATCCTGTCAAATTTGTGCCAATGTTATTTTACAATCTGTAATGGGATACAGATGCCGATTCCACCTTAAAAATGACCTTGCAACTGTTTCAATAAAGCTAACAGCATATACTTGTACATGTTACTTAATATTATAAAATATATTTTTGACAATTAATTACATCTCTTGTGAGATTACCTACTGAAGGGTAAATGAGCACCACAAAAACGGTTGTTTTTCTTTTTCAGAACAAAAATTTGAATGTGGGTGGAAGTACCATAAACTTTATTGATGAGCAAAGCGGGACTGCTGTTAAAATAAAAGTGTTTTATTAACTGTATGACAAACATAATAAACATTTTTCACTGTCTGTAACCTTCAAGATCAAACGTTGTAAAATGCTGACCAATGTACAGAAGTATGAAAATGAACACAATGAACATTTAAACCTAACGCAGTAAAATGTTGAGTGTTAAATACAAACTTTGCGGTTGTAGATGAAAGCTGTACATATTTTTACATATGTTTCTATAAAAATATGTTTAAAAAATAATTGCCAACGATTACAGAGATAATCCTGTAAGTAAAGTGCATTCACCATATTTAATTTTGTGCAAATATGTGCATAGTTTTTACACTGAAATCAAATAGGCCACATTTTATTTTTTGTATTACAGCAGTGGTCATATGCTGTCATTATTAATGCATATGCTGAAGATACATAAAAATTGGAAGTGCATAGATTTATCACCCGACATCTTTGCTATGTTCGAAAACGTCAATAAATGTGGTTTTATTTTCTTGAGTCCCCTTCTTTACTGTCTGCAATCAAAACTACCAATTGAAACACCTCCATAATCACAAATTCATACATGTAAACACAATTATAGCTGTATACTCGTACACAAATTAACCATTATTTAACTGTAGCACGTTTGTTCATTGTACTTGTAGTAAAACCATAGTAACCACAAACTAACATGATTTTACTACACTAGCCATGGTTTAACCATAATATGGGTAGTAAAACTATGCCTAATGGCCAGTGGTTACCTGTGTTACACCTGCGACACCTGCTGGTTGCTATATGCATGCGGCATCTGTGACGTATATACGTATCCTACGGATGCTACGTCACAGAGCGGTACACGGAACAATCATGGAGGGCAAGACTCCCGAGACACCAAAACCTCTCACGCCTGCTCAAAAACAACTCGTCAAGAGACAGTTGGAGCTCGAGCGCTGGAAGAAACACTCAAAACAGCTCCGAAGTCGTAATGTGGTCACAGGACTTGCTATCGGAGCTTTTGTGGTGGGTTTGTGTATCCTTTGACGATGTTTGACGACATAACAGAAGCACGTCAGTTGCACAACAGTATAAAATATATTACTGTATTGCTAATTGTATGTGTTTTACATTAATAATCTCCGTCTAAATTGTGTCACACGTTGTCCTTAACTACAACATCCCTCCATCAGTCAGCTACACCATTATCTCAGTGAAACAGGAGAAAATCATGGATGAGATTGATGGTGAGGCAAAGATCGTCGTTATGAAAGGGCCCCGAACCGGGGCAAACTCTTGACCCTTAAATGTCGTTCTGCATTTCATTTAATGGACTTTCTACTACTGACTTATGAAAGGGTTGGTCACCTGATGACATGGTCTTCTGTCCAGTTCTTTGCATTTGCTTCTTCTATTTGATATGGTTCTTATAAACTATGAACAATGACAATGAAATTATAGAACAGTGAACTGTTAATCAGGTGCATATTGTTTCATTAAGGTACGGTGTCAATATTTACTCATGTAAAAAATTCTTGTATATGCTATTTTATTTTGTAACTTTTATCAAACATAGTTCGTTAGACGGAAGCTTTAGTCTTCAAACGAGCTTTCAATTGATTTAGATTGAACTGAGAAATATGTACTTAATATTAGTAAAATTTACCATTGTTTAACTCTGGTACAGTTGCTAGCCTATGTAGACTTTATTTTTGGTAGTAAACCTTAACCACATATTTACTTACTGTAGTCGCAGAAAATACGATTGTTACACTATTTTATTGTTTAACCATGCGAAGGGGTTACATCACGTGTCGTTATTTTGTGTTCATATGGATTCTTTCGGAAATGTGCAATTCGTTTTCTTAACGTCCTTGTAAAAAAAAGTCCGTTTTTAGTCGGAGCGGCGCGTTTGTGTTTCTATCACAATACCGCTAGGTGGCGGTGTGTGACGTCACATAAGAAGGCTGGTTTACACATTTTGTTTACACAGTACACATGTATGACTTGATAAGAATAGTGCACACTGTGCCTCTCTGCTCCATCAAGGACAAGAAAGGCACATTGCTTTCTTAACAAATAAAATAGAAATATGCAGATAATGTGAAAAGTTGCTCGGCTGAGATTCAGCGTCAGAGAAATCCGGGTGCACAAATAATACTGAATGACGTCATAATGAAATATTGTAATATTATTCTCTTTTTTATCTCTTTACATTATCCAAAAGTTAGACAAAAAAGTTGCAATGTGCCTCTCTGCAAGTTAGGGATGCAAATTTGGTAGTACTGTAGCTTGAAATATCTGCATTCGATGTTCACTTTAAGAAACTAAACTAAACCCAGTGTTTATTTCTTTTCTTGGAAGAAGGTTATTCTGTAGAATCTATGACTGAACGTATGCCCTTCAGGCACAGCAAGCACACAGAGATAACAGGAGGGCAAAAGCAATGGGGCCGCCATATCGCGGCAGTCATCACCTCACTCATGTGACCCATTTCTGCTATGTGTTTATATATTCTGTCATGATCTTAATGCGAGATACGGCAAAAGTTGTACATGGCTGGGTGTGATTAGTAGAGGGTAAATACACAGATGCATAGCTTCTCACGGGGAGGCAATGTGTTCAGAATGATAAGAGTCCCTCTGGTGAGCATGTGTCAGATGGGGCTGTTAGACCCTCAGGCACCAGCAATGCTGTGTCACGCTTTGGGGGACTATCTCCTCAACACAAACTTTTCTATAGCTTCATGATGATAATCTATATTGACCGTCCTCGTTCATGTCACCTTTATTTTTTTGGACACACGCTTTTGTTAGAAACATTACAGTAATTTACTGTCACTTTGGGGTACATGCAACATATCTTTTGTTAGCTTCTGCACGGTTATGTCATGGTTTATTTGCAACCCGAGATAAAATAAGACACAATCTCGCATTGTTATACTGTAAGTCATCTGTATTATTAAATGCCCCCAACTGTTGTCTGAATTAGCATAAAACCCTCTAGTGGCCCAATGGCAGACCATGACAAGTTAATCCTTTAATCCTTAACCCAAAAAAGAAAATTCATTCATCATTCCAAACCTGTTTACCTTCTGCAGAACACAACAGGAGATATTTCAATGAATGTTGGTAAACAACTTTGATGTTCATTGATTTCCATTTGGCACAAAACCACTGAGACATCTTTCAAAATATCTTCTTTTGTGTTTTGCAGAAGATAAAGTCATATGCAGGTTTTGATTGAAATGAGGGTGAAAAATGATGACAGAATTTTTGGATGACATATGGATGACTGCTCATCCATGTGTTCGATTGTGCATCAGCTCATTGCTACTAATCTACAGTTTTACAAAGAAGGAAAAAATAACAAACCGAGACTCAAAATAGCTGTTGTGAGCTTGTGCAGATAAATGGCTTAAAGGGATAGTTCTCCCAAAAATGAAAATTCTATCATAATTTAGTCATCCTTATGTTACCTGTATAAATTCCTTTGTTCCGATGAACACAGAGAAAGATATTTGGAAGAATGTTAGTAATTTTCAGTTCCGGGACATCATTGACTACCATAGTAGGAAGAATTAAATGGTAGTCAAAGGTGCCTGAGAACTCTTTGTTTTCCTAAATTCTTCAAAATATCTCATTATGCGTTCAACAGAATAAAAGTAGTTTTCCTACTAGGATAGTGGATGATGTTCCAGAACTGAAAATTACTAAAATTCTTCCAAATATCTTTCTCTGTGTTCATTGGAACAAAGAAATATATACAGGTTTGAAACAACTTGAGGGTGAGTAAATGATGACAGATTTTTCATTTTTGGGTGAACTGTCCCTTTAGGTGATTTTTAGAATTCCAGACAGAGAATGAACCAAGCTGTTTATTTGCATTGCATTGAATACTGTATGTGAAAGGGTTATTAATAGTCATGTGAAATTCTGTTCATATATTATTGTCAGCCTGCCAAATTGACTGTTTAATCACCTGTCTGTTCCTCTATTAAATGTGTTTATGTCTTAACTAGATTAATACGCTAACTAGTGCTGGTGTGTTTTGCCAAGTTTGGCCATTGGCCAGGTCTATGTTTTTACAGCCCTGATGTTGCTCATCGGATCCACTATCAGCTGATCAGTTATTATTAGTTACTATTATTTTTACATATTGAAACATGATCACAGGGCCATGACAGCCGTAGACGTTAAGGGGGCATGTACCACACCCGTCATTCTTAAATGATTACATTTGGGCCTCTCCCAAATGTTTAATATGAGATCACATGATTTCATTAGCATTACATAATGCAATTAAACAGAAAAGATAAACAGTTATTTTCAAAAAGGAAAAAAATGTGGTATAATAAAATTGCCAAGCATTAAACAGAGAAAATGGGGGCCAATGTTGTTTGGTTACCAACCCAGATTGCAACCAAACAAGAAAATTTTTGCGGCCCAAATCCGGACCACACCCTACTCCCCATACCACCTCATCTGGCCCACATACCACGTGGAATGATGGCCCTTGGGCGGTCTGCTCCTGTTTGCCAGATTTGGGCCGCAGGCATGCCAAAGCTATGCCACATGTCAAAACAAATAAAGCAGAGCTGGCCCAAATATAATCAACAGTTAATTTCAATTCTGGCCCAGATTTATACCAAAACCAACACCTTTCTATGCTCCTGTTTTACAGAATTTGTATTGAGTTTCATTATTATTATAGTGATGATTGAGTCATTAGTGATGAACATCTGCTGTTAACAAACACAATCACTGCAGAAAAGATTAACAAAAACTGAAAAAAATTAATTTACCCAAAGAAACACAACAACTACAACCTGAAATACCACCCAGATAACAAAAGTTTGTTATAAGAACGTTCCTTAGAGGTTTTTCATGTGTTTGAATACATTTAAAAAATATATTTTAATGTTTAAGAATGATACCATCATGGTGATCAGTGTTTCCTTGAGTTGGGATCTTGACCCTTGACCATTACTTTGTTTGATCTGCTGAAACTGTGCTTTTAAAGTACACTTGTTATGGCAGTGCAAATGAGAACCTAAACAAAAAGTATTGGTAGGGATTCATTGAAACCACTGTGATGTTGAAATTTGATTGACTGCTCTCATTTGGATTGAGTGCTATGCTGTTGATCCTGAAGAACATTATAAGATCAGGGAGTTTGATTATATTTTGGTGTCTATAGAGATTTGTGAAAAATGGTTGTATGTTTATCAAAACACATTTTAGAATCACACAGACATCAAGAATCAGTGTATGAATCTCAGCAATGGTGAGAATCAACCAACTAATTCAGATAAACGGATCAACCGCAATGCATGCTGGGAATTATAAATTTTTGTTTGCTGATTGTCACCATTGTTGAGATTCATACACTGATTCTTCATGTCTGTGTGTCTAAATTCTGCTTTTTGTTCAAATATTTATTTGTTTCTGTTTTTCACAAATCTTTCTAGACTGCAAAATGTAATCAAACTCCCAGATCTTATAATGTTCTTTCAGGATCAGCAACACAGCAATTTACTCAAATATAAACATGATAGTTATCTCACTGACCACCAACCAAAACCATTTGAGTAGATTATCAATTGCATTTGCTTTACAAAAACTTAAAAGCACATAATTAAATAAGAGCAAAATGTCAAGGGTCAAGAGCCCAACTCAAGGTAACACTGATCACCATGATGGTGACTTTTGTCAGCTGGGAACGTTCTTAAAACATAAAAAACAGACATTTTGAATATTTTAAAATGTGAAAAACCTCTAAGGAGTGTTCTTATAACAAACTTTTGTTAGCTGGGTTGTATTTCAGGTTGTAGTTGTTGTGTTTCTCTGGGTAAATTTTTTTCAGTTTTTGTTGATTTTTTCTGCAGTGATTCTGTTGGTTAACAGCAGATGTTTATCACTATCATCACTATAATAATAATGAAACTCAAAACAAATTCTGTCAAACAGGAGCACAGAAAGGTGTTGGTTTTGGGATAAATCTGGGCCAGAATTAAAATGAAATGTTGATTATATTTGGGTCAGCTCTGCTTTATTTGTTTAGTTTTTTGACATGTGGCATAGCTTTGGCATGCCTGCGGCCCAAATCTAGCAAACAGGAGCGGACCGCCCAAGGGCCACCATTCCACGCGGTATGTGGGCCAGATGAGGTGATATGGGGAGTAAGGTGTGGGCCGGATTTGGGCCGCAAAAATTTGCTATCTGGGAATGAACTAATATATAATAAATATTTTTTAGATTAGAATAATTCAACTTTATTGTCATGGTGCATATTACAAGCACAGAGCCAATAAAATGCCGTTAGCATCCAACCAGTGCAAAAAGCAATAGTATATCTACTTTAGGTATCTGTCTGTACATGTGTGTATATACATTAAAGGAATGATTCACCTTCAAAATGAAAATTATGTCATCATTTACTCACCCTGTTGTCATTTTAAACGCATGTCATTTTCTTCTGCTAAACAGAAAAGAAGATATTTTGAAAAATGTTGGTAACCAAAAACCGTAGGTCCCCATTGACCTCTATTGTATGGACACAAAACCAGTGCAAATCAATGGGGACCCACGGTTTTCTGTTACCAGCCGTTTCAAAATATCTTCTTTTGTGTTCTGAAGAAGAAAGTAAGTCATACAGGTTTGAAATGACAAGAGGGCATGTAAATAATGAATTTTCATGTTGAAGGTGAACTATTCCTAAAGACTTGGTGTGCAAGTTATGAGGTAGAGAATAGCAATTCAGCTCAATGCAAATAACTATGAGAGGTGATGATATAAAGTATAAACGGTTCTTGAATTTACTGATGATTTCAAAGATGAGCTTCCCTTTGTAGAGTTATTGACTCCGTAATGCAACGAACCGTGTCTTGCAACAAGTGCTCCTTGTGAGGAAATTCAAGTAACTTATGCAATAGACGGCTTGTAGGCTATATCTTTTTGAGACGTGAGAGGTTGCACTCATGGCACTGTAGTGAAACAAACTGTAGTGTAACAGCTCTCATGTTGGTAGTAATACCCCGTTAGTCGCCCTTATCGACTACTGCGAGTACTGAGGTGTTTTTCCACAGGGAGGAGTAACAGCAGCAGAGTATCACACACAACACACTTGCGCTCAGACGCTCCGTGGACACGCTCGAGAGTCAAACCACAACATTCGTCAGCTAAACGAATCATTAATCCAGCTTCATTACGCGAGAACGTTACCGTACGATCGCGTTTATTTTATACTTTTTAAATTATATGATAGCTGGACTGCTTTCATGGAGATTTTCGTTTTTGCATTGTTATTATGGTTTAGATGGATTAATAACAGCTAAACGAATAATCTTGTGGAATCGTATACGATTGTTACACGTCACGTTGCGCTCGAAATCCTATTTTATTTGCGCTTTTATTCTGTTTGATTTTACGTCAAACCGCTCTTGGAGAGGTGCGTGCGTGTTCCGTTGCGTTGTTTAGATGTTAGGCTAACGATGTACTTTTAATATTATTGGCGGATAATTGTGATGGGGAAATGCACCGTACAGCTGTAATGCAGTAAACTGAACCAGCTCATTTGGATGTTACACTTCTGATCTAAACAGCGAAGATATAGTAGCCTACAATGTCACAGGCTGAAGTTGACATGGCTGGTCTTGGCTTCCCAAAGTTACTTGCCGGGTTCGACGCGGACTCGTTCTTCCCAGCGCGCCTGCCGCCGAGACGCAGGAGACACTCGGCAAACTCCAGGCGACATGCCTACAGGTTGAACAAACTGCACACTATGGATATAGAGCCTCCGGAGAGCATCGCGCCTCTCACGAAAACGCTCTCGTGGTCAGCCGACAACATCGTGTCTGAGAGCACTACTGAAGAGAAGAAGACGGACTCCACTCCTCCACTATCACCCGACTCCAGTTCACCACCTGCGACCCAGGACTCGGACCCGCAACCGGCAGAGACCTGGACCGCGGAGCAGCCCGGTGGCGCGCGCGGGGTCGATACGAGTTCGGAATCGGACGACGAGAGCGCACAGAAAAAGCTTGATTTGTCGCAGACGCTGTTTGAGAGTAAACGTAAGCAGGAGGAAAAAGATGAAGTCGAGACCCAAGCTGTCGCCACCTCGCCTGACGGAAGGTTTCTTAAATTCAACATTGAGATTGGAAGGGGCTCCTTTAAGACCGTCTATAAAGGATTGGATACGGAGACCACTGTGGAGGTTGCTTGGTGTGAACTGCAGGTAAACAGCCGAAACGATGCACCCGTGCACATAAATCCCCGTATGTAATCTTTAGCCTACTAAACATCACAAGAGTGTTTACTTTATATGATTTTTGTGTCAAAGAATTACGAGATGGAGGTAAAGTAGTTGCCTGAAGGTTTCATAATCTTTGTATTTTTTTTAATCTTGTTTCCGAATCACTCAGATTACACTCTAGGGGTCAGCAAATAAAATGTGATGATGATGTCATGGCGATGACGAAGAGTAGTTAAATGACCAAGGGGCGCATTACGTTGAAACATGGGGATTGTGTTTGTGTCGTCTGCATGACTGATGTCTCAACACTGCAATGAATGAATGCCTTATCTCACTTTTAGTTATCAAATGCACATCATTGAATATTATAGTAACTTTCCATTGCTACACTAAAGTGTTATCTAGTATGTGATATCACATTATGGTGATCACTGCTCCACTTACATCATGTGTGAAGTCAACGGGTTGATTTATGGAGACGAGAATGGCTGGCTGAAGGTTACGATGTGCTGTTCTGTGTCAGTGTTAAATATAGAGATTAACCTGTTCTTTTTGTTTTGGGCAACTGAGGTTGAAACGCCTAAACTTTCCTCTAGTTACTTCTGTGATTGGGTTGTTAAATCTGTATAAGTAAAAGCAGAATCAAGCGTGTGAAGTTTGCAGGATCAGTTGTCACAGTGAATTAACTCATATCATCTGCATTTTTCTTCATTTACATTGACAAAAAAGTGTCCCCTAAAGCAGACACCAAATATCAGACTCTATGTCCATCCACTCTCTAGATGAGGTAAGGAGGGGTAATGGACAGGTACAGACGGAAAGATAATATTCTGCCGGTTTTATTAACTGGTGGTGAAAGCTGCTTGATTTACTACCCGCATGTTACACTATATTAGAATAGGTCTGTTGTATCATGCGTAAGGAAATTGCGGTTCTTGTGCTGACAGCTTCTTTAGGGGATGTTGGCTATTATGTCCACAAGCCCAGGTAACCTGAGTAATGGGCACTGGACCAATGCTTCTCCCAGGTTACCTCTTGGTGCAAGGAAAGAGGTCACGAGGTACAGATTCTAAAATGAGCTAATCGGCAGACTGCTGGGGTCACAGATATTAGTCTTTAAAGAGATAAAAATGTATCATTTATTCAAACTCATGTCATTCAAAACCTGTTATGACTGTCTCTTCTGTGGAACACAGCAGAAGATATTTGGAGAAATGTCTAAGTGGTTTTGTGTCCATACAATGGAAGTCAATGGGGATTCTGCAGAAGAAAAGAAAGTCACACATTTTTAGAATTACATGAGAGTGAGGAAATGATAAAACAACTATCACTTTAAGTTTCTCAGTGGAAAGTATGTGAAATGTAAGCCACATCCTCTAAAAACACTCACATGCTTTTCTATAGGTAAAAGTGGCCAGAATTATAGTTATAGATTATAAATTATAGATCTTTTCTAATCTATTTGGGGTTAATTTGATATGGGATCCTGATCAAATATCAAAACCAGAATCATAATAGAATCAAGTAAATAATGCTGGCGTTTTTCTCAGAAGAAATAAACGTAGAATTTAAACTGGTTTCTTTGTATTTAAAGTCTATTTTTTTGTTCATTACTTACTCTGCTAATGTTTGACAACCAGAAAGTGCCAAGATACTTTTTTTGGATCTGTATTTCTATCTTTTTTCATTTCTTTTTTGCTTAAAACATGTTTTATCATTCATAAAATCAATGACATTTGGCTTGATAGCGTTTTTAAGTGTGGCTTAACTGTCCAAATCGTTTTTGGGGCCATGCACGGCATTACTCTTACACAGGGCTCAACGTGAACAATTAGAGCGCAATTTCTTTCTATAACATCACTCATCACAGCACAGGTGCATATTACTGCCGTCATTCACTGTCAGCAGCACTTTACATGGAAAAAAGCGGTACATAATGAACTGACAGCCTGTGCTAGTTAGCTGTTTATTGTTGTACTTAACGTACTGTCTTATAGTAAAATATTCTGTGTGAGTAAATAATGTGTTGTTAATCCTGTGAATGGCCATAGTAATGATTTTGTGACTTCCAGCCTGCCAGCCACCATCTATTCACCCAGTATTTCCCCCACACACCTGCAGTTTATTGTCGATCAGCTCAGAATGTTTTGCTGCCCGTGGCTCACTCATCGAGCTAATCCTCTTAACAGGAGTAAATTCTCCTCGAATGCCTTGCTTAATTACTTTAATAAATGCTATTACATAAGAAAGCTACTATGGCGATGATGGATTGTGACCACTGAGGATGGCTTTATTGGAAATAAGACTTTTCTGTGAGACTTAATGGGATTGACTGAAGTCTCTCTCAGTGATCTCTCTTTTACGATGGCTTACGTGAGGCAGATCAAGGATAAGACCTAGTCTCATACTCAGTACATGTTTGCGCCCCGATACGGTGTATCTAGCATACAATAAATTGTTGTCTATCTAAAATTCGTGTCTATCTCTTCGTCTCGTTTCTGTTTCTCACTGATTAGAAAGACAGCGTGCTGTGGGTATGACAGACAGAGTAGTTGTGTAATTCATGGCTCCACGTGGCCCAGCTGTGAGGTCTGATATTGTATACCCTGTGGAGGGGAAAGGGGTGGAAATGGCAGGGCTCATATGTCTGTCGAGTGATGGGACAGGATAGAGAGAGACTTTAATTGACAGGTCAGACGGTATGAGGCTATTGGACCTGGAGGAAGCAAGTCAAAGTGTGTAACAGATGGTCTGTGGTGTGTTCATATCCAGCTCAGGGGCATCCAGTTCTGCAAGCCAGTTAGTTTAACGTATTCAAAGAAACTCGAAGCTGAACCATGTGTGAAATTACTTTTCAAATAGCTGAAAATGTAACCGAGTTGATCCCAGTTGTGCTCAGTTTTTTTCTTTGTGATAAAATTAGATTGATATAAATGGAACTATTAAAACACAATGAACCATTTTTCAACCCTTTTGTTTTATACATCTTATTTATGGCTGCACTCTTAAATAGAAAGAAACATTCGCGCTTCCATGAAGAAGCGTTCAATCAAAGGTTCTTTAAAGAACCGTCTCTTGCTTACTTTTTTATAATCTGAAGAACCTTTTTTCACCATAAAGAACCTTGGGTTATGAAACCATTTAGACAAAATCGGTTCCTCTGTGGCATTATGTCAAAGTACAAAATATATTTTTATATATACAGTATTATATTTTATGATATATTTAATTGGAAAATTTATGCTCCAGATTTAATTGAGTTAATGTCCATTATAGTGGTTAAGTAATCTGAAATTGGGTAAATTTCATGAGAAATGTTTAAATTGATATTAAAATATTCAATAATATTCACTTTTGATCGCAGTCTCGGCAAATCTGAGCTCAGCTTGTGACATTGTTGATATTTTTTTTTAAACTCTAATCAAGACATTTTTGAGATTTCTGGCCTTTTTCTCAGAAGAGAGTCGCAGGGACTGAACGCGAAGTTTTTTGGCACTACGTTTCATTGATGTCTTGAAGAAATCATTGTAATCTTTGATTTTCCTTCTTGGTTTGTGACTTTGAAGATGGATTAACCAAGAAATGAATTCACTACCAAGTATACGTCATGTGTACCAGCGAAGCACTGCCTCCAGTGTTTGCTTTTCAAACCCAAATGAGCTGCTTTTCATACCTAAATAGTCACTTCTTCCATTCCCTGTGTCTGTCTGTGATGTAAGGTTCATTGAAGACAAAACTACATTAGCACAAAAGCTATATTCTGAAGGAGACTCAAACCCATCCTAATCCAGTTGCATGTTTCTAACACAGCAGGATTTTACTGGCCCATCTCGCTTGTTTCACACCTATTATCTTGCATATTCCATAGAAGTCGGTCATGAATTACAATCATGAAAGATAACAACAGCTGGTTACAAGAAGGTTTGTTGTCCCAACACATTATTAGAGAACTGAGAACACGTCCTGCTTCGACACACATTCTGCTCTTGAATGAAACTCCACCCTAAGATGTCATGACTGACTGTTTTGTCATTCATGATGATTAAAGACTACGTCCTAAAGCCACGCTGTGGCATCTATCGCACAGCACATCAGTTTTAACCAAGCTGCAGGTGCCCTGTTACCTGCTTTTTTGTGATATTTTAATGAGACGGATGAATCCACTGCTACTTAGAAATGTACCTTTTTATTGAAAAGTGATTTATGCATTAATGTAGATTTCTGTATCGTTGTAGATGTTTTCTGTAATCTTAATGATATATTTGTGATAATGCTAACTTAATAAACAACATTGCCTAATAAACAACAAAGTTTGCTTGGCAAAAAACAATGTTAATGTATGTAAATGTATTACTCTAGGAAGCCAAAAGAACGTTTGGAGTGTGCTCACATTTGTCGTCACAGTGCATGGGTGGTGGCTAGATTGTTGCTAGGGTGTCAGCCGTGGTTGCTAGGTTGTCGATGCTGGTTGTTAGGGGGATGCGTACTGATCCACGTTTAACGAATCTGCCCCCGGATCTCCTGGATCTGCATCCCTCCTTCAGTGTATGTCTACAAGGCGAAAAATCTCATTTTTATCACTTTTAGTACGAGTCATCAAATCTCAAAGCTGCACAAAACATGACGCATTTGTCTGTACGTTCACGATTTAGGTGCGTATTATTTCTTCTAACTGACAGCGATGTTGATCACCCACTGAATTATCAGCATGTATTATCTCATTAGGCACGAGAGTGATGACAGATGAACCTAATGATGTTACCGTTTCATTGTAGATCTAGAAACAAAGACAGACGTGTTGGTTCGACAGTGATACAAGAGCAAATGCAGCATTCTGTGGAATGTATTTAAGCGTGTACTAATTTGTGGCTGAGAACGTGAAAATTAAATTAGCCAAATATATATAACAAACAAACACAGGAGTCATGGGATATGTGTTTGTTGTTTGTAAACCTGTGGCACATAGATTCCATATGGGCCTTCTCATCAGCATCTAGAGATGATGCTGTATATAACCTCAGTTATTTTATTTCCCAAGAAATTAAATCTAAGAGTCTTCTGAGAACCTTAAAAGCTCTTTCTGTGTTTAAAGTTATACAGTTTGAAACTAATCATCAGTTATAATTGAACAGCCTTGATGAACTGTTCAGTGTAGGGCATTATGGCCTGGTTTCACAGACACGGCTCAGTTTAAGCCAGGACTATGCCTTGGTTGAATTAAGATATTTATGTGGCGTTTATAAAAATGCCCTAGAAGAATACAGTACTGGTCAGCATCTTGTGACAAAGCAATGGCACTTATATATTTTAAGATATATCTGGGCAAGTTATATTCAGTTTAGACAGGTCACACATTCATTTTAGTCTGGGACTAGCCCTAAAGGGCTCAGCATACTACATAAGAAATCGAAAAACGTCCGTCTGTGACCTGATTTCGAACCAAATCTGGTCCAAACGACAATTCGTTTCACTAGTTCGCAGCAGCAAACCAAACAGAACTTTCCGGGAAAGTTTGTGTTGACCGGTAAACACACTCGAGCCACCGTTGGTCCATGGCCATTACGTAATAGGTGGGTGTGTTGTTTGTGTGGCCACGTGCGCAGAGGCTATTTGCATACGTCATGTAAACCCCGCCTCCAGAGACAAAGGAGTGTTGGATTGTTCGAAAACACTATACCGTCTCTCAACGTTTTCGAGCTTCGTTTTACCCCAAAACGCAGAACGAAAGCGAAATTCGCCTGGACTATGCTGAGCCCTTGAGCCTTGTCTGTGAAACCTGACCCATAACCTTTAGTGTACTCTGAAGGTGGTTTTCCGTTTCCTTGGCTTGTCTGAGTACAAACAACACCTGCAAATGATATCTATTGTATGTGTAAACAAGATACTCAACCAGACAAAACGCAACACGTGTGAATGTACAGTCAGAGGTATTTATTGCATAAATTGACAGACAAACAAACAGTAACGTTATATTACAAAACAAATCGCGTTGCAAACCTTCTGAATTGAAGCCAGAAATACATTTAGACGAAGATTATCCATGTATGCCCAACAGGCTCTCACTAAATCCTTGGTGTTTCGAGTCAGATCCGTGGGCGTGGCTTGTTGGTTTTGACTAAATCCTTGGTGTTTCAAGTCTTACGAAACTTTACCCTAACCCTAACCTTACTCTAACCATCTAAACTACCTATGATTGTTAAAATTGATGAAAAAACACGTTTGGGTGATGACGTCAGACTCAAAACACCAAGGATTTAGTGAGAGCTGTCGGTACACGATCTGGGATGCCTGCACGATCCGTCCGCGCATGCGCATAATGACGTTGTAGAAAACGCGCATGCGCAAATGATAATTCTGTTTTGCGACGATTTACGACACTGCACGATCTGTTCCACGCTTGCGCACCTTTCTACCGCGACTTTCACTACTGCCCACCTCTGGTCTCATGTCACTTGTGTGTGCAAACTATGCGTTCTTTCAAGTCATTTCCATTGTCATTTTGAAATACTCTGTAACGTATCCCCAGACGTGTTTGTAGTTCTTTCTTCATGTAAGTGCAGATAGTCTAGGCAGAAATGCATATTATGTTCCTTATTGTCTTCTGTAAACACCATTGAAGGGATTATTTTCCTCATTTAGATTATATAGATAGATATATTAGCCTATGTATACTGTATGGGAGGCAAATCCTGCCAAATTTAAATAAATTAATTAAACGATGAAAATGAAAACCAGATTAGCAATTTCATTATACACAACTGCGCGCACAATATGTGCCAAAATGAAAAATAAAATGAAATGATTTTCAATGCGTTGTCCCTGTCAAATTGAAAAAGAAAATGCAATTTGTGATTTGACATTTAATTTTAACTAAAATCTCGAGGTAAGACTGCCAATATGAAAAATTGCAAAAACATTTTTTACAAAGGTTTTTATTAATGTTCACGCAATTATACTGACACAATTCAAATTAAAATGTAAAGTTTATTTTAAATGTGTGTTAAACCCGGAAATTCACAGGACGTGAAGATTTACTGCAGATGGTGCTCATTTCAGCGTATTTTCCTCATAAAAATCGATCATTTGACCTGTGTACACTTGGAATATTTGTACGTTTTTAATAACACTTGTGACTGTTTTATATGCTGTGTTTTATGTTTTACAATAAATAAATGGGTTACGTTGTTTGCTCAAAATGCGTGAATGGTGTAATTTGTAATGTAAATACAGTTCATCTTGACAGTTTAAAGTGAAAATCACTCTCCAATACGTGTCATCATTGCAAAATGATAGCGCAGTATATAATTTTATAATGACGGTAGACAAAAGCTTCTCCTTCTGCCGGTAGAGGCGCTATTTTAGGAAACGCTCCACGGGGTCGTATTTGGGGAATGTTGAAAACGACCAATGGGGTCGTGTGAGTTGGAGGACTTGTTGGTAAATAAGGCTTTAAAGTCTGTTTCACAGTGGTTACATGAGACCTGTTGGTACTTTAAACAACCCCCAGCTTCTGCCCTTGTAGCTTAAGACTGGCTGAACCAGTCACCTAGCACAGGGAAACAGTGTTTTAGTATGTCTAAAAGTCAACATTTTAGGATTTTAGGTTTATACGTGACCCTAGAGTCTGTTTGTGAAAGAGAAAGCCGTGAGATTATGAGCACATGCAAAACAGGTGAAGTGTTTGTAGATGGTGTCTTCAGGTTATGCTATTGGGGCTCGTAAAACTGGTTGAAAATGAAATCTTTCTTGTGTTAGTGACCTATGCGCTAAGTATGATGCATTTATAGACTGCACTGAACGTCTTGTTTTACAATGAACACAAAAAAGCAATGAGAGCTTTTGTGAACTTATCGATTGATTTGCCAACATTTGTCAACTTGTGACATAGGACCTTTGAAGGCTATTAAGAGTCATGTTTAAAGCACTTAATAACAAATGAAATTATTACTTATTATTACTGAACAGACAGATATTCTTATCACGAGCTCTGTTTACATTTTCTGGTGGAGTTAATTTTTCCCTGAGACTGGTCTATTGTTGTGGTATACCTTTTATCAGATAACCTGCACCTAAATGACAAATAAATCAAACAGCGGTTGGCTTTTTTACGTGCATGCTGTTTACCAAATATCACAAGTCTGCCTACGTAAGACCAGGTTAGAAATTCACCGCTGTTTCCCATAAAGTGTCTTGGGTTCAACGCTTGGCTAAACAAGACTGAAGCAGTTTTATTGGCATTTAGCATTTGGCCACTAGAATGTTTAGTTTAGTCTTTTCTTCCTGTCTGAAAATATGTGAACGTTTCCAGTGTCCTCTGATGGGAACATTTGCCAGATATCATGTGTCAGAGAGGAATCAGCAGGATTAGTAGCAAGTGAATGTGGGATATTCATACACACACAAGTGATGCTATCGCATGTAGATCTGCTGTTGTTGGAAGGTGACCAGGACAAGATTTCATGTATGTGAGCACTAGTGTCTGTGCTGTTGTATTTTTCAGCTTAGTTCCTATAGTGCTTCCTCAAGTTCAAGCTTTTTTGTTCTGCCCTTTTGTCTACATGATTGTGTAAAGTCAAGTCACTTATATTGTTTCGAAGCTTTTATTGTAACTCTCTGTACTTTCGTTTGTAAGGATGTTTTGAGATTACACCCCACCTTGTGTCATCATTCTCCAAATCCGTAATTTACAGTAACCCTTATGAACCAAAAACATATGGGAACATACTAGAGAATGTGTTACAATATATCGCCGCTGTCCTTCCGAAACCTTGGATGTCCAAATGAAAAAACACTGTACTTTTTAAACGATTAAATACCATGTTTTCAAAGTTGACAATCACTTTTGATACATGTTATTGGTTATTTGCAAAACAGTGACAAATGTTGGACTTTAAAGGCAGTCCTGCATGCTCAAAAATTTGCACAGAGACGTTCTCCAAAATTAAACAGAAGTTTTATTATCAGATGTAAAAAGGTAACAAAGCTTTGGGTTGTCAGACGTTCTCCTCACTCCACCACAAGCCAACAACACCAAATATTCAAAAACACCCATATTTATTAAGTATGTGACGCTCGTATCTTCTGACTCCTCCTCTGCCTTATAAGGAGTGCTGCTCCCTTTCCACCAATCACCGTGAAGTCCTTTTTCTTAGTTCCTGTAAAATAACATTTCAAAACGTATATCCTGTGGTCAATCGCCAGTCCTGAGGAATGTTCTCCAGGACAGTTTCTTTTGGGGAGTGGTCTCCTAGAAACAGTTTCTTGTGGCCGGACAACATACCAACATTCTTAACATTCTTTTAGTAAAAAGAAAACACTCAATCATCTAATGTTTTTAATTATATAGCGTTGTTTCTTAATCCTATGATTCATTAAAACACATCACAACTCATGATTATACTTAAAACATATGCAGTGGATTGATTCATAACAATTTTATGTGAAAAACACTCTTTGTGTGTGTGTGTGTGTTGATCTAGATAATTTATGGCTCCAACCCCCATTTGCCACAGTAACTATTTTACTGAGTAAGATAGCAAGCACATGACAAAATCACACAGCTTAATGATTTAATGAAAGAAAACACTTATTGATTATATTGATATTTAAATCATACTTTTTATATGAATAATATTCCCACACAAACATAAAGGGTGACTAATAATAATGATTTATGGCAAAAAATAAAAATCACAAAATCTTGAGATACAACGTTTCAGAAGCACAGTAGCGATATTAAACAAAACATTTTCATATTGAAACCAAGTGCTTTTATTTTGCAATTTATTAAAAAGTGGAAACTCCTTATTTAGTATTCATTATACTGTAATATATTAACCATGTATTATTCTATATGTTTAAAAAATTAATTAATATATTGACAGTTCATTTAAAGGGAATAAATTAATATGTAATACTATAAAATAAAGGTTAAAAGAAACAAGGTCACCAAAGATTTGTCACATCTCAGCTGGATCTTAGCAGGACTTTTTAATGTGTCAGGACGTCAAAACGCTATATTTATTTGTTAGTTTGTAAGTTTATATATTTTGTTCAGTTTGCTTTGACATCTTTGGCTCAGGTCTTACTGTAGTTCTCAGTTCATGGAAAGAGTCCAAGATGTACATGTTTAATACACGCAAAATTCCTTTATATTCTTTCAGTGACCAGGAACTGTCGGTTACCAGCAATATGAACCAATATCTCTTTTTGTGTTCCTCAGAACATGATGGGAAATAAAAATATTACACAATTTTCAGTATCTTCAATATCTTGCTCAATTCCTTCTACTCTCTGATCTGATTCATACTTGTGAACCATAAATGATACTGGTCTCTGCGTATCTTATGACAGAAAGTTCCTGTTAATATTGATTCATAATGAAATGCAGTGATGGTGCTAATAAATGATTTGGTTCACAGGTAGACCTGTTTATTGTGACACAAGGGCTTGGGTTATTGGTTCAAGTAGCTGTTGAAACAAGCATATATTTCTCCTGTTGCGCAGATGCTCACAGTAAGGTTTTCATTCATTAAAGAACCTCTTAGCCCACTTACACATCATTTCAGTGAGAGAGCCTTCATTAGGATGAGCAGTTTTGAGACTTGACACTCCTTTTCAATAAGATAATAACAGGTAATGAATGTTTAATGCACTTCCCTTTGGGGAATTCTTTTTAGAAAGATAATTATTTCATAATTTCACTATAATAGCTGATATTAGCAGAGTTAAACTGACTCCGGTCTCTCATCATTAACAAGCTATTAGACCTAAATAACAGGCTGTGATGCTGTTAGATTAGTATAAAACTGCTATTATTATAATAATCCTTGGTGGAATCGTTATGGTTATTTCTAAAATGCACTTCCAATAGATTTTGTATTCATGTCCTCTTTGGAAAGTTGATCCTTGAACCCTCTTTAGTTAAAGGTGCTCTGATTTATATTGATTGAATTTAGTGTATGTCGCTGTTGCATTTAAATCCTTATTGCTTTTCAAATTGTTATGTTTTAAAACTGAAATCTGTACCTTTTTTATTAACAATAGATTAGTTATCAATCTTGAATATGTGAGTCATTCATAATAGAGGACAGGAGGAAAACAGAGGAAGTGTAAAGGTAACATATCATGGAAAGCAGGGGTTTGCTATTCTAAAACTGGTTATTTTCAGCGATATAGTTGGGTTAAAGAGGCAAACCCAACCGTTGGGTTATATTTATATTTATCTATGATCGATTGTTTTAGCCCATGGTTGGGTCAAATATGAACAGAGTTCAACGGTTGGGTTCGTCCCTTTTTGACCTGATCATGGGTTGAAAATAACACAGCATTATGTAAAATATTATTATTAAGATCTTAAAATTTAGAGTTTGATGGCGTGTGTAGACACATCTTTGTAAGCTATCAGTCACAGGTCTGTTTTACACTTAGTTCCCACGCAGACTTTCCACCCATCAGTATTAAATTGCTTTGCTAAAGGGTTGGACACACCCCCTCTTTATTAAAACTGTGAGTCATGACTCCTTCCCTCTGGACAGATAGTACTATGAAAAATTATTTATAAATGAACAAGAGTCATTTGTCCTGGTAGATTTATATAACTACCTTGAATTGCCACTGTGGGCCATGCGTGTGGTGACGATCATTCAAACTTTGTTTGTTGGGCTTGCGGACGAAAGGAAGCGTGTGAAAAAATGTGAATAACTTTTATATAATTTCACAACCATAATCATTGTTTAGAGAGAAGAACCAGAGATGCTAAACAGACGACTTTAACAAAACTTGAGTTCATGTGATGCTTAGACTGTCTTTATCTGTCTTTCCTTTCTACTGGATTTCTACTGGATAAACAGCAGATTATTTCAGTGTTTGTGATGCTTTGGTTCTTCTACTTATTCTAAATCTACAATACGAGTCTAGTGGACCCATAGCTTGTTTTTATTGAATCCATAGTATCTTAATGGTAGAGTTTATGAAATTTAGCTGCATCTAGTGGTGAGGTTGCGAATTGCAACCAACGGCTCACTCCACCCCCCTCCCCTCGAAGCACTACCGTGGCTCTCACAGAACTAAGATGCCACGTTTTCACTTCTTTGCTGAAGGAGATAATGTATTTACGAAACGCGCTCTGTAGAGGAGTTTGTCCTTTTAGGGCTACTGTAGAAACAACATGGTGAATTCCATGCAAGGGACCTGCGTTGTATAGAAATAGCTCATTCTAAGCTAATAAAAGTCTTATACACCTCTGAAGACATAGTTATGTACATTATATTGGATTTCTCTCAATAGATCTTCCACAAAATGACACACTGGACCTTTAAAGCAGTTAATATGTGCAAATCTTGTATGATTGCTCAACAGGCTCTTAAAAGAATAGTTCACTCAAAAATGAAAATCCTGTTCCACCCCAGATTTATTTAACCTCTCCAGCTAAACACAAACAAATCATTTTATAATTATTTTTTTTAGATGGTACTAAAAGGTAAACAAGCAGATCCACATGCTAAATTCAAATATGGTGGCGTGGCGATAACTTGTAATCACATGGGTTCTCGGACAACCAGCCATCAGACTGTCAGAATGGCTGTATTGAATGATATTTGAATTTGCACTGTCTGCTTTTTTACAATTCAGTTTGTCTAAATAAGCACAAAATATGAAGCTTTGTCCTTCACAAACGTATTGTTACACTTCAGGAGGTTATGACAGAATTTTTATGTACAGGTGAACAATTTCTTAAAGCGGCCCTAACACATGCGGTTTCTGCCAATCTCATATTAATCTTGAGTACCTATAGAGTAGTATTGCATACTTTGTATCTTCCAAGAGTATTTAGTTTGATCACATTTATAAACGATAGATACAACTGTACGTTTTTTTCCGAAAGCATACGGCACGTGCGGGGGGGAGGGGTAGGCTGAACTAAAGCACGTGCGCACCCATTGCCAACAAAACACACCGCATGCGGTTCATGTCCGGCATCTTTTAGCACTGGGACGGCTCCATATATCAGTTTCAAACGATCTCCAAATCCAACGTTATATCCACCGTTTATATAACATTCATCACCCAAATGCAGTGAACAAACAAACACCTGAACTTCGTGAACGTATGCTCTCTCTCTCTCTCTCTCTCTCTCTCTCTCTCTCTCTCTCTCTCTCTCTCTCTCTCTCTCTCTCTCTCTCTCTCTCTCTCTCTCTCTCTCTCTCTCTCCTGCACACAAGTGAAAGTGAGCATCTGCGCATGCTCCTTCTCCTGCTCTCCTTGCTGCCGCTTGGGCGTGCCGCATGCTTTTTCGGGAGAATTGTCCAATAAGGGACTAACAAAAATTGTTACGAAACAGTTTTATATGTTATACGAAAAAAACTTTCCGAAACCTGTACGATCGCTGGGGGAGTGTATTGAGCACAGAAATACTACGTAATACGCCCAACTCGTTTTTTGACAAGTTGACCATGTTAAGCATGAGAAGACAGCACGTTTAACATCGTAAAGAAGTCAGAATGCATGACACACCGTTGCAGCACCCCTTTAAAGCTACGGTCACATCAGCACTCTTTTTAACTTGGAAATTATTATAAGAATAGTGACGTATTTTAACTTCACACCTCCCCTCACAGTAAACAGATGCAAAAATGAACTACTGGAAAACAAGAAACCCTTGTGGTCCTGCCAGTGCTTTTTACAGCCTGCTGTTGCCAAAGCAGAACTTTTTGATCTCCATTACATGTGATCCTAATTCCTATGGCCCAACATCATGCAGCTTCTTTAATAAAAATGGATCATTTGGTTTTATCTAAAGATGCGTTTTTCTGCCTTCAGCTGATATCCAGGAGTACTTGATTATTGTCTGCCAGAGGCTCCAGGAAAATATAATAATAGCAACATCTAGGCATCTTGGATCTCTTAAACCCCTTAATAAATCTGTGAGCTTTATGAGCAAGATGCTGGTTTAATGAGACATTCCACACAGACAGCCTCCTCCTGTCCCTCAGGCAGGATTCATCCAAAGAAAAGGTAGGGCTCGTGCCAGGCCCTCGAGCGCTACTCACTTACTATCGTTTACAAACATGGACTTTGGAAAACAGAATTGAAACTAGTTATCAGTTGTGAAAGCCAAGAGAAGAAAAACAATAAAGCCCTTGCTGCCAAATACTACTTGATCAGTATTTTGCTTTTGCTTTCCAGGAAACTAAGCATCTAAACATCTAAACAACTAAACATCTAAACTAAAAATCTAAACATCCTTGAAACAAGGTACTTGTACTGGGGAAGCCAAGTATATTAAGTTCAAGATTTAAATGAAGACATTCAATTTATTTTTGTTACTTCATCAGCAAATTGTGTTTTCTTGCTTTAAGCATAAATCATTTTTTTTCCCTAAAGCAAGAAGCAAATGGTGTAATGTAATTTGAGATATATTCTCAAAACAAGTCCTGTCTTACAGTGTTATTCTCACATGTATTCTTCTTGTTTTAGAGGGTTTGGATATATTTGCAGGAAAGCAAAATTAAGAAAGATGAGAATAAGAAAGATTCTGATAATAAAAATTGTAATGAAGACAGACAAAAAGTCAGTAACAAATCCCTCACAATGACCACTCAAAACTAGTCTAAAACTAGCCCAATGGCCAATCAAACTAGCACAAAAATAGCAGTAATCAAAATATGCCACTCTCATACATAAAATACATATTTTACAGTGACTGTTATGCATTAGACACTTCAATCAATGGAAATAATTGTAGAGCAGTAATCATTGACATATTATATTTACATAAATGGAATGAAATGATCTTACCTCGAGATTTACAGCTGATGAACAAAATCCTATAGGAAATGTGGTTATCCTTTTTTTTAGAACTATTTGAATGAACTATTTACAGATTTATTGTCCGATTCAGTTTTATTACTGTTAGGTTAGAATATACATTTGATGGAGTAAATTAGTTCAATACACGTATTTAGGTCAACTACAATTTATGAATATGTCAAATTTCAGCCCCTTTTTTTTCAAAAAAAGAGTAGAGTTGGCAACCCTGCAAAAAATCATCTTTAAGTTTTAACATCTAGTTTTAACTCATGGATGAATTCAAAATGGTTGAATAACTGCAGTGAATCTTACTTTTACTTTAAGGGAATTTATTTGAAGTTTCCATTTTAATGGGTTAAAATGTTTTTGTCCAGTGTTTGCCCTCTTCTGTTCAGCTCTCTAGTTAATCTTCTCTGTTTGTGGTCAAACATCCTTCGTTTTTTCAGACCAATAAATCGTGCCACAGCAATTCATCAAATCGTTTATATGAGTTTAATAATGTGAAGTGAGAATCTCAGGCTCAACAAACATACCAGCACTGTAAAAAGGAGCAGCTATTTCCACACCTCATTGCCATCTTGTCAGTTTTAACTGTATGCTCTGTTTTTTATGACAGTGAGATTCTGTTCGTGGTGTTTTGACAATCCATAAATCAAGACTTTCGTAACATGTAGAGAGGTGGAGGAAGAGGAAGCGTCCATGGAGTTTTTAGATTGACCTGTCTCTTACGTAATAGAAAGACCATCCATCGTTCTTCTGGCTTGCTTGGGCATATTCCTGTCTGACAGATGATTTAAAACCAGAGAGAAATGCATTGCCATTGAGGAGAAGTGGAAAGATACATTTTTTGTACATTGTTTAGAGATTTTGTAGTACGTACTTGTCTTGCATTCTAAAATAAAAAGCAATGTTACAAAAGTCTGTATCTTATTGTAGTAGTGCCACGATCTATTCAAACTTATGTGATGTGTGAACGTCTGCTTTTAGACCTGTGGCTTGTAGTGAGATCTCATGTGAGCCAAGTGGGATCCATCATCCCACTTAAACCGACTGACATAAACCATGTAAACTGGCACCTAGAAAACATATGGATTACCATGGAAATGCATGCCAACCACTTTTTCATAGTTCACAACCACCATCTGAGATACCAGAAAGGAACCAGAGAAGTTTCCAGTAGTCCATCATAACCTTGGCTAAACTTGTGATCTTTTCGCCTACATTAGCACCTACTGTGTCTCAAACCACAGATGAGGTTCTTGTTGCAAAACTCGTGGCATCCAGTCAACGACCAAATAGATAGTGACGTCTCACTAATAGACTACATCATGAGCTAAGCCGAAAACTAGATGGCCGTTTGTCTTTATTATGTTATCCAAACCCCATGACATTAACCATTTATGTAGTTAAAGATAGATGTTATCATATTGACTTTTGAAGACAGTAAAACTGATGTCAGAACAGCAGGGGCTACGAACACAAGTTAGGTAACACTGGCATTCAGGGTCAAATATTTATTGAAGTGTGGGCTAAGAATACCAAGCCCACAGTATATGTGAAGTCTGATGACCTATGTAATATGACTACTTGCATGGACATGGTAACTGAATGAAGAGAGGAGTTTAATGTTAACAAGAGCGTAGGCAGAGATCATTCCTGTGTAATTGTCCATTTTTTACCGCATATGCATTAGAATATTGAGATCATGTGGGTGACACAAGTTTGAATTTGGCTTGCGACATTTCCCAAGCTTAGAGAAAAAAGTGAGATTGGAGAACATGGAAAATTTGTATTTTGAGTAAAAGATCCTATAATGTCAGAAGTAGGGATGTGGCGGTGATGGAATTTTCCCAACGGTTAATCGATGTGTAAAAACACCGATGGTACCGGTGACACCGGGGGTGAGGGGTTTGCTGTGGGGTGGTCGAAGATACGGCCGTGCGCATGACGCATTTTATTTTTACAAATATTTATTTTTGCCATTTTTTGCTTTATTTGTACAGTTAAGTGAGAGAGAGGACAGGAAGAGAAGTGGGAGAGAGAGAAGGGGGTGGGTTCGGGAAAGGACCACGAGACGGGAATCGTTAACAAATCACATCAAGCAAAAAATAAATAAGAAAGGAAATTAAAAAACTTTTACGTTAAATAAGTTGCCTATAATAACAAAACGAGTAATCACGGCGCACACTGTGCAAAAAACAAATGAATAAGAAACGAATAAGAAAGGAATAGCCTAAACGAAAAACGTTTATGTTAAATAAATGGCAAAGCACTGGCTTTTTAAAATTAGATCAACATTTTTTTAAGCTCTTCATGACAGTGCTTACATATTCTAATATGTTCTTTGACAGAAAAGCCTCTGACATCATCTTGTCAGTCAGCTCACATCACTCTCCTCACATGATGAGTGAAATCTAACTCCTGCTGCTGATCTTTGCTGCGTCACTTGTTCCTCTTACGCTGAATGCAGCAGCCGCGTTCAGATGTGCAGTCTGATCTTTAACTAAACTAAGCGATTTATTACTATAAAATTCAAAATGACGGTGGGGGTCGGTGCCGCGGTGGACAAGTGCTGTAATCGGTTGGCAGGTGGACACCGTGTATCACCGGAGACACGGACTATCTCAACAAGCCAAATGTCTCAGTTTGTTCGGCATTAATTCTCATTGCTGTTTAAGAAAAACATAGGCCATATCAAAGTGATGTAATTTGTGACTTCTGGGTCTCTTTTTGCATTACTTCTCTGGGTTCAAACAGATTGTGGTAAATATTTGTGTGTCTGTTTTTCAACCCAGTAATGCCTTGACGTCTCTGAATATCAGCGATTAAAAGCTGCTGGTCCAAACAATGACTTTGGCTGATATGTTTAAATTCCTGCAAACATTCTTATCTGTGATCTGGAAGGATCACATTTATTTTCATCAAAACCCATGTGATTTCTCATTACAGTTGCATTTGTAGAAAGTAACAGATAATTTCTGATATACAGTAGTTCACCTATTAAAAGAACTATAGGGCCATTAAAACAGCATTTTGTGCCACTCTTCTGGATCTTGATAAAGATCAGGTCCTCATAACCCCCCCACAAACACTATTATATCACAGCCATTTTCATTGCCGGACGCCGGTTTATGATCTGCGCTATAAGTGCACACTGCGTGCGCGTGTGGGTTCCCACGTCTGGAATACATTACAGGTCCACTTTAGCATCACGGCTGGTGTATGAAACCCCACCGCCAGTTGCAGATTCTGCATTTCCAGTTCTGCCATCGTTAACGTATCTCACGTGTAATATATATTTCACTTGTTTTCAACCCAGCGTAGGGTCCAGAAGGAACAAAGCCAGACGTTGGGTTAAATTAACCCGGCAAATGGTATATATGTGACCCAAGGTTGGGTTCATGTTTATTTTTGACCCAACGTTGGGGTGACAGTAACCCAGCATTTGTTTTTTTGTTAATCCTTTTTTTTGTTATAAGATCATGGTGCAATAGCGTTGCATAGAGGATCTATCTATAGAGAATTGTTTTTAACAGGGACATGGACATAATGTTACTGCAAAGTAGTTAGTTTGCCACACTTGATGGTGGATGAATTTGTAATAAAATTAGCTAGAAAAGAACATTCTCTCCTTTTCTGAACAAACAGCAGGGGTGAGAATTCAACAAACCACTTGTTTGGACGTTCCCAGTACAAGCATTAATAAGTAATACATTGAAGTCATGAGTTACTTTGCTTACTGTTACTGTGCGTTCAGACCGCCGCCGTCGAGAGCGTCAAAGTGGCCGGAAGTCATTCGTTTTCAATGTGAGCCAGCGGCGAGGAGCGGCGCGGCGCGTCTTGGCCGTTGAGGGCATCAAGGAGAGTTGAAATCAGGTCAACTTTATGGTAATGAGCTATGACGCGGTTCGGCGGCAACCAATCGGAACGTAGAAGTCCATCGCTTGAGATGATTCCAGAGAAAGCAGCCCTTTAAACTTTGGTTCCGACCACATTAGTTCCCAAGCAAAATGGAGAAGTTGGTAATTGCTGTGGCGGGTTTCCAAATCCTATACGACGCGTCCCTGTTTGCGTACAGGGACATAAATAAAAAAATGATGCGTGGACCAAGGTGTCTGAGATTGTTTGTTTTCCTGGTGAGTTGCTGATGATGTGCATTAACGTTATAAATTTTCTGTAAATAAGCGGGAATTTCATGCTAACTTTAGCGCCAGAGCTTACAAAACAGAATATTAAATAAACTATTTATATGCAACAACAGAACGCTTGTTTTCCAGTGGGAATGAAATTAATTTGCTCAAAAGAACACTGCTTTGACCAACTGCATTAAAGCTAACGTTACACTTCGACCAGGAGAGTTTGTAATGTAGGTTGCACACAAATTAATGTTAATTAAAGACCAAGGCTAGTAAATGTCTCCTATAATGTTGAAAATAGACTAGCACTTAACCATGAACACAAAAGCCACACCACACAAATGGCGTTTAATTGGTTTATTTCGTTAGCAAACGTGTAACTACAAATAAAGTTCTTTCCACCGATCAATCTCTTGTGGTCAGTCTGCACAAGATCATCAAGCTTGTTTGCTTGCGGCCCCTTTAAATACAAGATAAGACTTCGATCTACGTCAGAGCGTCAGCGCGCCCAAGACTCTTTCTACAGCTTTGTTGGCAGGGCGGCCAGAGCGATTTTTGACGCTCTCGACGGCGGCGGTCTGAACACACAGTTACAGCGTCATGCAGGGGGTCGTATCTTCCTCCATAGCTGTCGGTGGGCTCTCTTAATGCAAACTTTCTTGTACAGTTAAGCAATGTAAGGAATTCCCTCAAATAAATCAAATGCAGTCTTGCACATTCCAGACCAGAACTGTGCAAAAATGGAGGATTTATTTGAAGCTCTTGGGAACAAGTTCTGTAATTCATCTCAAACGCTTTATTGAAAATGTTCCCTCAGCGCTTTTCTTTTTAACTTCAGCTATTAAATGACACTATAGCTGCTTAGAAAAAGGCTCAGTTTTCTCCTTCCTAAACATGTCAAACTCAACAGTGGACCGTGTGTTTCTCACTGGCTCACCATTAGCGGTGAATACACTGAACTAAATTGGCAGCTATAGCTACGGTATGAGCCAGTCCACCAACCACCAGCATTGGGCTTCTGCCACAGATTTTATACTGTGAGGGGAAACCAGTATAGACACATTTTTTAAAGAAATAGCCGGTGTAGATTAGAAAACCATGTTGGTTTTCCAAACATGATATAGAGAACCAGAAAACCAGGATGGATTCTTCATCCATTGAGACAATGTTGTGTTACATATTTATATTAAGTGACTTTTTTCTCTGAAAACATACTCTACTAAGAGTTTATTAAAATTATTTATAGAAGATAGCTGTGATAAATAATTGTAATGTCTGTTTGATCTAGAGGAAAGTTGGGGTTGAGCAGAGAGAGTGACTTACCCACAGGCGTTTCTCCAGAGCTTTGGATGGGTTCATCCCGAAATAGCGCCGTCAGACGTAACAGCATTTCTCAGCAGCTCTGTGTTACACATACGACACTGGATCCTCCATCATGCCTTACTTCATGCTTTAGCATTACTCTCATTACAGTACTCTCAACACACTCACACTCTCTTACTCCAAACCTGTCAAAATCGTCCTCAGCTGCCCGGGTTACATAACCAGCCCTCTGTGGCCCACATTCTGTGTCCCAGTGTATTTAAGCTCTGTCAGTAAGGCCCAAAGGAAAATGTTGTTTTAACTTTTAAAAAACGTTTCTCCTAAAATGATTAATTTAGGCATATTTTAAACGTATATGGCTATAAAATGTGTCAATAGCATTGCTCAGATAATTTGGTATTGGAAGATTTTAACATGAAATAGTTAATTTCATATTGAATTATTTGACTTTAAAGGTCCAGTGTATGAAATTTAGTGGCATCTAGCGGTGAGGTTGTGAATTGCAACCAATGGCTCACTTCACCCCTCACCCCTCCATTTCGAAGCATTATACATGCTTAAATAGGACTAAGATGTTGTTTCGTTTTTTGTTTCTTTGCTGAAGGAAATAACGTATTTACAAAACGTGTTCTGTAAAGCAGTTTGTCCATTTAGAGCTACTGTAGTAACAACATGGCGAATTCCATGTAATGGGAACTGCGGTGTATATAGATAGAAATAGCTCATTCTAAAGTAATAAGAACATAACGCTTCATTATGTAAGGTCTTTATACACCTCTGAAGACATAGTTGTGTATATAATATTGCATTTCTGTCAATAGATTATGTAGGCCCACAATAGTCAGTGTTGGCTTGCGCCTCCAGACCAACACATCATTTACACATGAACTCATTCTGGACACTCAGTTCTCTGTTCTTAAAAGCACTGATGTGTGTTTTTCATGTATAGCTGTTTACACTTTAACAACACTCTCTAACAACCATGAGTACGGGGCAGTCATCGGTCCGGTCGACCTGTTACCTGTCTCAGGGGCCCTCAGGTTGTTGGCACCATCTGGATTGTCATGTGTGGAACACGTCGAGCAGTCTAGTGAGCCAGCATTGGAAACTTAAACAAACTCAGGGTTGCCGTATGTGTTTTGACCAACAGCTTCTGTCAACTTAATCGCTGGCAGAATATTGTGCCATTTAAAGCCCCAAAGCATCAAATCGAAGCAGAATGAAGGGACTGTCAATTTTTCCATGTGCGTAAGAGATTCTTTCAGGGCAAACTGGGTGCCAGGCTGAGGATTGAGCTTGTGTTGCATGCTTGATGTTTTATAAACACAGAATAGCTGTTAATGCAATCCAGTCAGTTGTTTTGATTTGACACGTAAAGCTTGTGAGGTCGTTCTCAGTTGGCACTTTATTTAAAACAATTCTTTCTGTTGTTTTAGGGTGTTGCTGGTGTTAATGTTTGAGATTTCGGGTGTGTAAGTATGGATTATGTGTGTAAAGAAAATGTGCCCATGGACGCTATGTTTGTGCAGTGAGAAAGCACACAATGTCTTATCACTGACATTCAGGGTGTTGCAACAAACACCTTTGGCCTTGTGTCAAGGTGGATGTGCCAATTAAACTCGCTGTGGTAAAAAACACTTGAAAATAAAAATTCTGTCCTCATTAACTCACCCAGAAGTTGTTCCAAACCTATACATTTTCTTGTTGTGCTAAACACAAAGTAAGATTTTTGGAGGAATGTTTGTAACCAAACAGTTCTGGGCACTATTGACACTACCATAGTAGGAAGTAAAACTACTATGGTAGTCAATGATGCCCCAGAACTGTTTGGTTTACCACATTCTTTAAAATATCTTCTTTTGTGTTTAACAGAACAAAGAGATTGATATTGCTTTGGAGCAACTTCAGGGTGAGTAAAGGATGACAGGATTTTCATTTATGGAGCGTTTCATTCCCACAAGAATATGTGAATAGGGTACTGTATATGGATAATTTCACAGGTTTTTTGACCTCAATGAATTAATCTAGTATAATTGGAAACCCATTTGCTCTTAAATTAACCACTAACCTTGACAGCCTTTGTTGTTTCAGGAATAGCATTCCGGTAAAACAATGAATAAAATCTCAACACTTACCTCTCCCTGAACTCAGAGGAATGTTATAGGTTTGTAAGAATTCAGATTAACCCTTAACTCTTAACCATCTATTGGTAAAGAATGTTATTCCTGGACCAAAAATGTTAAGTCAACAAATATTTCTTATTGGGCAAAATATTTTGCATTGCATTGAAGTGCATTAGCAGCTTAAAAGGAAGGACTAAACTGCAAAACAAAGATATTTATTTTAAAAAATAGCTAAACAAACCCAGCAGCAATGACTTCCATTCTACCCTTTGACGACCCAGTTATTCAACTTCTACTTGAGTTCACACCTGTTCCACGAGTCACAAAATGTTCAGAGTTCACCCTCATGCAGGACTAACCCGTACATTTCTTTGATGTCTGTTTTGACAGACCAGGAGGCTGACGAAAGTGGAGCGGCAGCGTTTCAGCGAAGAGGTGGAGATGCTCAAATGCCTTCAGCATCCAAACATCGTCCGTTTCTACGACTCCTGGAAGTCCACCATGAAAGGCCACAAGTGCATCATACTCGTGACAGAGCTCATGACTTCAGGAACCCTAAAGACGTAAGTTCACTTCCGTAAAATTGCTCTCCATCAATTGCAAACAGACATCAAAAAGCTGAAAGGGTGTCTTGTTTGTATTTGCTGTAGGTACCTGAAAAGGTTTAAAGAGATGAAGCTCAAGCTTCTGCAGCGCTGGAGTCATCAGATCCTCAAGGGTCTTCATTTCCTGCACACACGAACGCCTCCCATAATCCACAGAGATCTCAAGTGTGACAACATCTTCATCACGGGCCCCACAGGATCTGTTAAGATCGGTGATTTGGGTCTAGCCACACTCAAGAGTGCCTCATTTGCCAAAAGTGTCATCGGTGAGTTAAAATCTGTCTTAAATATTCACAAAATTTGCTCTAGAGATTATAACATTGACATGTTTTAGAGTCACCAATGTTTTTGGAGACAGACAAACACACAATTTAATGTGTATTGTATAAACAAAACTTGTCTGTACATATCCAGCATATTATTATTTAATCCTTTGGAAAGTTACGGTACTTCAAACAGCACAACCTCTACAGTACTATCAGATTGTTTGTTTACTTTTCATGTCGTATTTATGACACAAGTGCTTGACACCGAATTATCTCCTTACAAGATGCAGTTCCTGCAGATATCACGTTATCTTACTGTTGGCTTTACATGTCTTAAAATCCGATCTGTTCAAACCCAGATTAAGTTCACTGACATGAATAAGTAAATGATGTTACCAGATACAACTGTAAAACATCTACTTTAACTAACCAAAAGCTCAAGTCTGAGACTCAAAGGTGGTCTGAAGTGTTTGTGGAAATTGAAAAGGCATTAGCCTTGAAAGCAAATGAAATGTATTGAAATGTATTGTGTATGTTTGCTGGATGACTGCACACTTAACAGACGGACACTTTATGGATCGGGCCTTGTTTGTGACCTTGCGTTTTATTGCACTGTGATCGCTCTTTCAGAGTTTAGGAAACTTTATTGTCTCCTTTGTTTCAGACGTTAGAGTTTTCATTTCAGTCATTTCTACATTTTAATGTACAGACACAAAAGGGACGTTTAGAATTCACATTGATAGACCAAATGATTTTGGAAGAATTTGATGAGAAAAACTCGAGGATGAAATCTCTGAACTGTGATTGCAGATTTTCGCATATTCTTGAAACCAGTGTTGGATGGTACTTTCAAGCACATTTAAAAAAAATCTGTATTTTATGAAAGTGTTTTTTAAGATTTTTTGGGGAAAAATACTAGATTTTTAAAATGCACTTAAAGATCAGGTATCACACTCAGTTTCTGCCAATCTCATATTAATCTTGAGTACCTATACAGTAGTATTGCATACGTCGTATCTTCCAAGAGTGTTTAGTTTGATCACATTTATAAAAGAGAGATACAGCTGTACGATTATTTCCGGAAAAACACGAGCTGCTGGAGGCTGGCAGTGAGACGTAAATACAGCACCAGCACACAACAGCACGAGCACACAATTATACACGTACGTGCCGATTGCCAACAAAACACAGACATATGACTTAGTTTCACTTACCCCGTGCAGTTCATGTCCTGCATCTTTTAGCACTGGGACTGCGCCATCTATCAGTTTCAAACGATCTCCAAATCCAGTGTTATATCCACCGTTTATATAACATCCATCACTGAAATGCCGTGAACAAACAGACACACCTAAACTTCACTATCGCAAGAGTAACGAGTAACCAGCAGCAAGCAGCGCAGACAATCTTGACACAACGCACACAATCTTGATGGCAAGCGGGTCTCACTCTTCGGTTAACACATACACGTTTCATAAATACGTTATTACCTTCGGCAAAGAAGCAAAAACACGATCTTAGTTCTGTGCAGCCAGCGTAGTGCTTCGAAAGGGAGGGGGGAGGGGTGGAGTGAGCCATTGGTTGCAATTTGCAAACTCACCACTAGTTGCTGCTAAAATCGCCACATTGCTTCTTTGAAGAGATCTCACTGGTTTAGTCCAGATGGGTTGATGTAATGTGTTCTCTAACAAACGTTTTTTTGTTGGCTTTGTTCGTTATTCCCACACAGGAACCCCAGAGTTCATGGCTCCTGAGATGTATGAGGAGAAGTATGACGAAGCTGTGGATGTTTACGCCTTTGGCATGTGCATCTTGGAGATGACCACGTCAGAGTATCCTTACTCAGAGTGCCAAAACGCTGCACAGATCTATCGCAAAGTGACCAGCGTAAGTCAGTCCTCACACTTGTATTACAACGGTGACACAGATGTCACAGCCCTGGGCTTAGATTTCAATGCAAGCTATTTACTGTTCTGAGATAACTCTGCCGGGTTTAGATCACACTTTTCCCACTATTTTTTATTTAACTACACGTATGGCTTTCAAACACTCATTTTAAAGATCCGCCCACTAATTCTGTTCTATCTTTACTCTTACACACCCAATTCATTGGCTTTCTCCCATTTTAAAGCTTCATCTAGAAGAGAGTTACGACTCCACTAATTGATGTTTAGGGCTTTATGAGAGTCTCTATGAATTTCTTTACATCAAGGAGAAAATTATTGTGTCCCTCTTGAGCTCCATTACAGACTTATGATAAATCAACTAAACTGGAATCAACCTGGATTCAGTGTGATTTCTAACCACAGCACAGCAATCTATGATTATTTCCATTGCACTTATATGTGCAATGCACTGTAACCACAATTTTGGGTGAGCATCCAGTTGCATGATTACAATCTCTTCCATTATGCCTCTTACTGTACTAGGAATGACTGTTTAAGAGTCCAACCAGTCAGTGTGTTGACATGGATAATATACAAAGGAAAATCCACACAGTTTTACAGTTGTAGAACAACACTAGCAGCATTGTTAAACAAAGAATCCCCTACAGGAGATTTATTATTTTAGTGGGAAACCCGCCGATTTTCCCATTTTATGTTCCTAAAACCTCACATAATAAAAGGACTGTAAGTCTTTTTTCCCCAGTCATGATACATTTAATGGCCAGCACATGTTGAGAAAACACTTTCAATGCGATGTTTCTAGCACTCACATGGATTGTTACCATCTTCCTACTGTATCAGTTAGCTTAAAGAAACAGTTCACCCACCCAAAAAAAATTCTGTCATCATTTACTCACCCTCAAGTTGTTCCAAATCTGCATAAATTTTGTTGTTCTGATGAACACAGAGAAAGATATTTGGACGAATGCTTGTAGCCAAACAGTTCTTGGCCACCATTGACTACCATAGTAGGAGAAATGACAATGGTAGTCAAAAGTGCCCCAGAACTGTTTGCTTTCCTACATTCTTCAAAATATCTTCTTTTATGATCAGCAGAACGAAAAAACATTTAAAGCACTTTTTCCTTCTATGGTAGTCAATAGTGGCCAAGAACTGCCAAGAAATTTATACGGATTTGGAACAACTTGGGGGTGTGTAAATGAAGACAGAATTTACATTTTTGGGTGAACTGTTCCTTTAAAGGTGCAGTAGATGTTTTTTTACGTGAGTTTTCGGTTTTATATTCAAAAATATATTATTTTGATATGTTTAAAATAATAAAGGCTTTGTCAGAAGACCTCAGAAAATGTGGACGAATAAGCAAAAATGATCCAAAAATCCTCATGAAATTGATTGAGACGTGTAGATTTCGAATAGATGTTTCATCTTTTGTGTTTTGTTTTTTAAACACGTAATTAAACATAAAATCATTGTTCTACAGGATAGAAGACTGTGCATTTCACACTTTGGCCTGTGTTCATTTCCTCATGAACTCGCTCATTCAAGGTCATTATAGTGTCCTGTCCTGCATCACCGTCCAGTGTTTATGACATTACGACCAATCAGCACGTCCTTTGTTCCTGTTTTCCTTCATACATTAGTGTTTTGCCAAGGTTAGGCCGTATCCGATTCAGCGGAAAAGGAAAGAGGAAGTAAACCGTGAATTAGAGACAATCATCTGTGTGTCTGACAAAACAAACTCACAGGCAGCTTTCATGCTGTTGTTCCTGATGCGATTCATGTGTGGCTGTGCCTTTGAAGTGAGCATGAAATGACATGGCTGGGCGGAGAGGACATCTTTGTTTTTTTGATAACCAGAGAGACAGACATAGTTCTTTTATAAAGGCATGTTGTGGGCTGTCTATGTAGGCAACTTTTTTAGACATCATACAATAAGTATGCTTATGTTAAAAAGTAGCAGCTGTAAATAATAAAGTACCACATTTTAATTGAAAGGCAGTATCACATGCTTTTAGTAACCCTTGAAAATAAGTATACTTTTAGTGAACTGCACTTACTACATAAAGTGTACTTAAAATATACTTTCATTTTACATACAGTAGCTAAGTATACTAATATAAAAAAATTGTAGTATACTTAATGTACTACTTCAGTACTACTTGGCACACTTTTTAGTTTATAAACTTTTTTTTTTTTTTAAGTGTAACTGTAGACTAGGATATACAATGAGGACACAACTAGTTTACAACTAGTAAATTAGAGATGCTGATCATTTTCTAGTGTAACACATTTTAGTGTAACTCGGTAAAGTACTAGTTTGGTAGTGTTTATACTGCACGTATACTTGTAAGCTTTAAGTAAACTTAACATCATACTGTAACGAGGAAGGCGGGACGAGAGCCGTGAGGGAACGGTACGAGTTCATATTCAGACACATTCATATTCAGTTTCTTTAGGCTGTTACACTTCTCTATGAAAATCATCTTCTGTGTCAATGGAGGTTGAGAGCGTGTGGGTTGGAGGGGGGTCATTTGACCTTGGTATGTTTACGTGAACAAGAAAGCGGCTGTTGTTTGTGGATGGATGGTTGTGTTCTGTGTACACTGTGAATGGTTTTTATGGTCTGTATGGACATTTAACAAGCTTTTAAGAGAAGGAAGGGAAACGGAATGTTGAATTGTTTCCCTGGGCTCAGGAAAACAGAAAGAGCAGCTTTTCAAAGTTCTTTTTAAAAGCACAAGCTCATGGGCAAGAGCTCTTTTATGTTTCAGTTGTTTCTCAACAGCAGTGAGAATAAATGGAGATTTTTTTTTAGATTTTTAGGCGATACGACTGTTGCAACAACATTGACATATGTAAATGCAAATGTAAAAGCACGACAAAAGACTTCAACGAACACAGTTATACAGTATATAGGCAGGCACGTGCGGTATTTACAAGTTATGTAGTCCTTAAATAGTCCATCAATTTATTCGTTTTCTATGTAAATACGCAGAAAAACATTCAAATCCAGTCCAAGAAAAGTGCTAGCGATGATCATTTGGGAAAACAAAGATTCAGCTCTCGTGCCTGCATTATGGCGTGCTGGTCTTAACTTTTAGCTAATTTATGCTTCTAGGTTGTTTCTCCTGAGTAAAATATCACAGTAATCTCACATTTATCTCCTCCAGAGACCATGGTAAAACCATGGTAACCACAAATTGACCCTTGTTTGCTACAGTAACCATAGTTTAACCGTTGTATTTGTGGTAAAACTGTGGTTATACAAATGGTAATCAATTTGAGAAAAAAACACGGTTACCACACTTTTACTCTAGTAAAACCAATTACTCATGTTAAATTAAAACTAATTTTCATAAGGGTTCAACAGTGTCTCACTAGTTTTGAAGCACAAAGATGCATAGAAAATACGTGAAACATACTTGACAAATGAATTTTGTCTCATGAGGTCATTTTATCTCAAAGAGCAGTTTGCAAAACAATTTCCGTCTGTGAGGGGATTTTCATGAAGGACAAGGCATATCAGCACAGAAAAACATTTTAAAAACAACTTTCTCCCTCCAGCCAGCTGTTTCTATGCAAAACAGACTTATTTTGTGGAAAAACAAAGCCTCATACGTCGAACTTTAATATTTAGAGACTTGAGTGCATTAATTCCCAAACAAACAGTTTTGCTGTGTTTGTTTTTCAGATAGCACATGGCTGCCGGGCCCTCAAGTGCAACTTGATGCACTGTGGGCTCATGCACTCAAAATGATTGTGTTGTCATGCCACAGGTTTTTCTAGGCATTCCTGTAGTTGCCACGGCAACGCAGTCTCTTATTTAGTTTTCAACCTGTCAGTCCTTCTAACTGCTGGCGGTCATGTTTTAAGGTAAAAAACAAACATAATACCTCTAAAAATCCCCAGTCGGTCAGCTTTAAAAAATCTGTTTGAGACATTTTAAAAACACCTGTGGCTTTCTTTGTATCAACAGAGCACGCTGAATTCATTCTCATTATTGTTACGTTGTGTACCATGGTCAGTTGTGTTGTTTTATTGTCTTGCCTTCAGTTTTATAGCGGCTCATAAAATAATACACTGACGTAAGCGATGATGTGCTTTCGATTTCAGAACGCTCTGTGTCGTTCTGTTCGTCTGGATCCTAGTTGTTCCAGTAATGCGATGCTGTTGTTGTCACGGTTGCATCTAATTAAGAGTAGCACAATTCCACAAATCTGGCTGCTGTATTGCCATGGAGACAGATTTCTTCTCTTGTGGATGTTGGAGGCGTTAGGACAAAACTTCCATATGCGAAGTTATTGGGAGGGCAAAAGGTATATGTCACCTGCAAATCACAAGTGCTATTATTAGACCATAAACGCGTTGCTATGAAGACTGTGTCCTACGCATAGATCAAATTTTTATTAACTGTCGACACATGAAACATTTATAGAGTATTGTGTTTATCCAAAGGATCAGAAGAGGAACCAGTACCTGATTAATTGTGGGATTAAATGTGCATCAGACTGTGTGTGTACATGTGTGTGTGTCCGCAATGGACAGAGAGATTTAAGACTGAACCAGCCATTGATTATTTCTGGGAGTCTTTGTGGAACAAGTGATGTCATCGGAGCATGTTTTCTTCCCTGCAGCTCACAGTAAATGGAAAAAAACACAAACAAATAAAGTGTACAAATAGCGTTCTGTAAACTAATACAACCACAGTATCATCACCACTTTTGTGTCAGATAGGACTGTTTTTTTAAAGAAGTTTTTTAGATAATATTCCTGCAATATGTTTTTAAAAAGAAATTAATTATGCTATAAGTCAAATTCTGTCACGATCTGGCAGAAAGAACCCAAATGCAGGCAGCAGTGAAGGGGTTAACACAAGACTTTAATACAAAAAACACAAAACAAAAACCCACGAGGGGGTGTAAACATGACAAGATAATAATAAGGGTAAACAGGGACGAAAACTAACTAAACTAGAAACAACACTTGACAAACTAAACTCAAACACTTACTAAGACTTGACAGGGTTCTTGAAACAGAAAGACAGGAACACTGACAAGCACGATACACATACACATGTAATACACGAGCAACAAGAAAGAAACATGAGGGTATATATAGGGATTGACAAACGAGGGATAACGACATGGGACAGGTGTGGGACATTAAACACTCAGGGAAAGATAACGAGGAAACGAGAGGAATGGGGCCAATGACAAGACACTGGAGAGAACGTATATTATTGTCAAACGGACAACAATATGTTTCTCTCCACACATAACCAAAGACTTTGTCATGGCTCTGCTACAGGACCAAGAAAAACCTGACTAAGGAGCACCTCCAGGTGCTCACCAAGGGGTAGACGGACAAGACAAGGCAGACTGAGACAAAGACAAGACCAGACAAAACATGGAGAACAGAATCAGTGGCAAACAAGACAAAATTACAATGGGGTTGGGGTGCGACAATAAAAATAACAAACATGGGAGGGGGGGTGGGGCAAAACAAGGGCCCATAGGGGGCAGTTCATGGGGGTGGGGAGAAGTCCCAGTCCCCGGCTGCGCTCTAGGGCGCGAGTCCTGGGGGACTTAGGGGGAGTCCTGGGGGGAACAGTCCTTGGCTGGACAGGGCTTGACGCCGGCTGGAAGGCCTGCTGGACAGGGCTTGACGCCGGCTGGAAGGCCTGCTGGACAGGGCTTGACGCCGGCTGGAAGGCCTGCTGGACAGGGCTTGACGCCGGCTGGAAGGCCTGCTGGACAGGGCTGGACGCCGGCTGCACCGGGCTGGACGCCGGCTGGATCACCGGCTGGACGCCGGCTGCACCGGGCTGGACGCCGGCTGGATCATGGGCTGGACGCCGGCTGCACCGGGCTGGACGCCGGCTGCACCGGGCTGGACGCCGGCTGCACCGGGCTGGACGCCGGCTGCACCGGGCTTGACGCCGGCTGCACCGGGCTGGACGCCGGCTGCACCGGGCTGGACTTCCCCCTCCTCAGCTTCTTCTTCCTGGACCGGCCCACAGGACATGTGGCCGGTTGTTAAGCGGTGGGGGGCACGACTAGCTCCGTGCTAGAGGAGTCGGACGGGGAGTCCCACGACTCCCTCCGTCGGCGCCGTCCACGGAGACTGGTGGGCGGAGGAGGGACTGAGTTCCCCAATGTGGCGATGGCCAGGACGCGACCCTCTGGCACAGTAGCTAGCGGGCGGGAAGCCCGGGCCGGTGATATGGACTTAGGGTTGTCCCGGTCAGCCAAAATCCAGAACAGGTTGTCAAAACTGGGGGAACCCAGCATCCTCATCTCGCTAGGGGAGAGGGGTTCGGTGAGGCCACGATTAAAAATGAAGCCAAGCTCCTCCTCACCGAACACCCAATCTGCTGACGCATCCAGGAACTCGTCCACATAGTCCATGGAGGACCGGCTCCCCTGGCGGATCCCGAAAAGGCGGTGAGTCAGGGAGGATCGCTGGGAGTCAGCCATGCTGCCTGCTGGGTTCAAAAAATGGCTCGTGTATTCTGTCACGATCTGGCAGAAAGAACCCAAATGCAGGCAGCAGTGAAGGGGTTAACACAAGACTTTAATAATACAAAAAACACAAAACAAAAACCCACGAGGGGGTGTAAACATGACAAGATAATAATAAGGGTAAACAGGGACGAAAACTAACTAAACACTAAACTAGAAACAACACTTGACAAACTAAACTCAAACACTTACTAAGACTTGACAGGGTTCTTGAAACAGAAAGACAGGAACACTGACAAGCACGATACACATACACATGTAATACACGAGCAACAAGACAAAGAAACATGAGGGTATATATAGGGATTGACAAACGAGGGATAACGACATGGGGCAGGTGTGGGACATTAAACACTCAGGGAAAGATAACGAGGAAACGAGAGGAATGGGGCCAATGACAAGACACTGGAGAGAACGTGTATTATTGTCAAACGGACAACAATATGTTTCTCTCCACACATAACCAAAGACTTTGTCATGGCTCTGCTACAGGACCAAGAAAAACCTGACTAAGGAAGCAGAGCCATGACAAAATTCATTTTATTGTTTTTTTATTTTATGTTTTGTCTTTTATTTGGTCAGTGAATCACACTCAAAATACAATTGCATGCAAAGAGAGTTTGTAACCATTGAGGCTCTATGGGGAAATTTGAAGCAGTGCAGAATTATTTACAATATTATGATATGTGTCGAATTACCATGATATCAATAATCGTGGGGTTTTGTATCACGGTTATTGCCACTACTGGTATGATGTGATATCATAGTTTCAAATTCTGGAAATGAATGTCATGAATGCAAATTGTTTTGAGGGGGTGTCTTGGTTTACTTAGATGAGATCATTTTTGTTTAGTGTTAGTCAATTTCAGCTGCCCAGAGCTGATGTTTAAAAGGTTAGATTTTTTATTAGGAGATTTAGCAGTTTATCACTTCTGTTTAAAGTCTTTTACATGTAAAAATTTCTGTAAGGAAATTCAGTGAATAGTGAAATTCAGGTTTGAAATCAAACTTGGATGTTTGTTAAAGTCCGTGTTTCAGAGTCTTTAGCCTGGTCTTCAAAGACGGGTCACATATTTTTCTTAAAATTGCATAGAAAAAAATGCTCAATTGATGAAAAACAATAACATGTTATTTCGCTTCCATATTTTTGCCTAAAGTCTGTTGATTTGAGCCATCTTATCAGCATTTGCATTTAATTCACCCCATGCTGTTGTCCTGTTAAATGAACACCGGAGATGAAAGGATTTCCCATCAAACGTGAGGTCTGAAGCGCTGGAGAAAATTGAGCCGGCCTTGTGGCTGTAATCAAAAGCTTTCAGCTCAATTTATTGACACAGCGTGAGCGTAAACCTCATAATTAACGTTGTCTGCACAGTGAACGAAGATCTAGTCAAACTAATCTATGTTTTCCTGCGGAAACATTTAAAGATGAGCTACTCTATGCTTTAACACCTGTTTACGTGTTTATTTGGATAGCGCGTTTTTGGTCTAATGCTTGATCATTTTTGAGAACATTAACAATTTGGTGTTTGTTCGGGTTTGTGAAGCTGAAACATTGCGTAGCGTGTTTGCTCACATGAGGCATTTTTATGTTGACGCCCAAAAAGGCGCCGGGACCAAGGGCTCACAGGTTTCTCTCTCATAGGTTTTCATAATATACTCATGGTCTTTTTTTTTTTAAATCGTCACAGATGTTTCTTCAAAAGAAGCAAAAGAGATTGTTAAAAAAAAAGGGGGGGGGGATGGGGGAATTGTTGTCATGAAGTATAAGTGTAGGTATTGAAAAATAATGTTTAGTAACATTCAAATTATTTCATTTTGGGTGACCTTAATAATAAATGATTTGGTTCTTGTAAAAATGTTTGATAGTCTTGTAGCACATGATTCTGTTGACATCTCGGTAGTAGACCATCACATATAGCCTGCGTCTATTTTTGCTGGATGTAATGTTAGGCTTGTTGTGCAAATGTGATGTAATCAACCTTTTCAGCCAAATCAAGAGGATGAAGAAGGTGAGAAAAAAACAGCGGGAGAAACAAAAGACAAAACAGAATGGTCTCAAAGGGTCTTCACGGAAGAGACTGAGGCATCTAACCAATTATGGACACATAAATAATATGATGTCATTCCCTGGTAATCCCAGTCAGTAACCTGTTATAGACCTTATCTGAACCGCCCATGAAAGCCTACAAGATCACTTTGCCCAAAAACCTTTTTACGGTGAGAATTTCGCCCACCCCGCTCAGTTACACCTCTGTTTTGTATGTTCTGTTTTCTTTCCATCTGAACTTTTCAATAGGCCTATTATCTGAAGCAGCAGCACCAAAGCATTATGGTTACATCAACAAGTTTCTCTCCGTGTTTTTTGGGCAGCCTAGTACATGGAGGCAGCAGTAGTTCTGTCCAGCAGCAAAATGGATCGAGTTCATAAAACATTTGAGCAGTGAGTAGAAAGAGCAATCTTGGCTGGGAGAATACAGAAGTTACGTCAGAACTTTCTCTCAGGAGTATTACAGCTCAAGAACACTTTAAGTATCGATGTGATGAATTTTTGCGCAACGTACACTTACACCGGACGCGATGCAACAAAAGACAATAGAACGCATTAGAACCATTATAATTTTACATTTTGTCCACACTGGATGCGATGCGGTGTAGACACGGTGTTAGGCAAACGCTGGGTTCTGTCCATTTTAGATGTTTAAATATACAGCATTCTCATGGTTAGGACATTCATTGTGAAACGATAAAATGCAAAGAAGATGACACAGAGGTTGTTGTCCTCTTCAGAGCGAACGATTGTGGTTTCCATTTCATATGTTTTACTGCACGCCTGGCACACATTTCCAGACCTAGAACTTGACTTTATTTTGCTTTTTACTTAAAGGAACAGTTCACCCAAAAATGAAAATTCTGTCTTCAAGTTGTTCCAAATCTGTATACATTTCTTGATGAACACAGAGGAAGAATGCTTGTAACCAAACAGTTCTTGGACACCATCGACTAGTAGGAAAAAATGCTATATCGATTTCTTTGTTCTGTTGAACACAAAATAGTTCTGGGTCATTTTTGACCACCATTGTAATTTTTAAGTAGTCAGTAGTCAAAGGTGGCGAAGAACTGTTAACAAGCATTCTTTCAAATATCTTTCTCTGTGTTCATCAGAACAAAGAAATTTTGGGGGTGAATAAATGATGACAGAATTTTTGGGTGAACTGTCCCTTTCCAGATGGACTGGAAAGAGCATAATGTTGGGTTTTAGAATAGGGTTTTTCACATCTAAATTTGATAAAAACCTATAATCATTTTAAAGAGTGACTATGCCATTTGGTCCTTTTTCTCAAATGAATTGTTTTTATACCCTTTATAAACTTGGAACGTGTGTTGGCGAGCATACATATAAGTCCAATTGTGGAACAGTGTTCTAAAATGCTTCGTAATCTAAAGTTGCATTCACAAAAGTCAAACCATTTTCCACAAAGAATGTCCTTTAGTGGTCGACGTTTTTCCACAATATAGCGTCTGTTCCCTGTCATTAGCTTCCTCACAGATAACATGCCCTGTTTAGCCCACAAGGACTGAACGTACCACTGGCGTCATGTGTTCTGTTGACTAAATATATTCATGCACCATACAGCTGTTGAAAAGCCTTCTCCTCTGTATAGCTTATAAAATCACAATTGTATTATTGGGTGGATGTGTGTTTTTGGCAGTCATGAGCTCACACAAATTGCCAAAATTGTGCTTCACTCCAGACTGGAATTTCTGCCCATGCCGTCCATTAAAGTGATTGACACCTGTGACATTTCCAGCATCTAAAATGATTTCTCTCTCATTCACTCTCTTTCTCTTGTCAGGGCATGAAGCCAGACAGTTTTTACAAAGTGAAGGTCCCTGAATTAAAAGAGATCATTGAAGGCTGCATACGGATGAACAAAGACGAAAGGTAACTAAAATATATGCAGGGATCTAAAGATGATCTGTGTGCAAATAACTTGAAGGGTGTGTATGTGTGCTAGCACCTGCCAGACGAGTTTTACATTGTGCTGATTTCAAATAACAATACGCACACATTCTTGTCCTTTTGACGTTTAAGCGGCACCACGCAGCCCTGCGACGCCACTGTTTTTTCTTCCCAGCTGCACCGGCTGTTATTTCTGTTTAGGCCGACATTAATCAGGTGACATGGGATTACAGCATCAACCGTGTTCGAGACGCTGACTTAAACACTTTTCAGATGTTGCAGTCTTAGTGGGGCGTGAAACCCCGGCATCAACAAAGTGCTTTTGGGTCACCAGTCAACCACAGTTGCTAAATGGCTATGGTTGGAGTTACACAAACACAGCTCATATATAATGACCATATTATAAATATTATATTCTGTATATTGTCTATTCAATATCATCTTGTCATTATTTAACTTTTTTGGTCAATAACCTGTAAATAAGATCCTGTATCAGGTTATTCTGATGAATGGTGTTGATTTAATTAACCGTAGTAGTAATGGATTAACCTTCTGTTTCTAAATCTCATTTAAGACCTTAAAGTGACCCAGACACAAATCCCTATAAATAGATTCCTATTTATAACATTACTTATAAATTAGCTTTAAAATATTACAAATAATGTTAAGGAAATCTCACTTGAATCATTATTCTGTCTTATGGCTGAAAGTGTTTCATAACGACAACACAGACTATGTGATTGTATGTTTGATCGGTCCATGTTGTCTTGTTTAGATACACCATACAGGACCTGTTAGAGCACACCTTCTTCCAGGAGAATAATGGCGTTCGTGTTGAGTTGGCTGAGGAAGATGACATGGTGAAGTCTGGTCTTAAACTGTGGCTTCGAATGGACCACACCAAAAAGCTTCATGGCAAATACAAGGACAATAACGCTATTGAGTTCCTCTTCGAAATCTACAAGGACGTCCCAGAGGAGGTGGCGCAAGAGATGGTGAGATTTGAAATCACAAATGATGAATTTGAGTGAATTTCCCAATAATTTGACAATATGCCCTTGGACAATCAAACAGGTAGTACCACCCCAAACAAATTTTTTTAGTTTTTATAAGAAAAAAAAGTTGGACTGGCATTAAAAGAACGTCTCCGTTCTGTTCTACTCAGTAATGTACTCAAAAGTGAAAAGTTTGTCAGACTTTTCAACACATGCCAGGAAGCACTTTTTGATACTCATTCTGGATTTGACTTGTATTATTCTCATTCAAGAGTCTATTCTAATAAATTCGATGACATTCAGGTTATTCTTGGCTTCGTCTGTGAAGCCGACTACAAGCTCGTGGCCAAAGCCATCCGTGACCGCGTCACCACCATAAAGCGGCAACGAGAGAAGCTTCGCCGTCTAGCCGAAGAGGTGCAAAGGAGACGTCAGGAGGAGGTGATCGAGGAGGAACCAGAACCCGCTCCTGAAGCCGAACCTTCAGTTTCCAACCCGCCCGCTCCTAAGCCTCCTGTTGAGACACCTGTATCGACCCCGACTCAAGCTCCGCCCACCGTCACAGTGTCCGGCCCTGTGTCTCTTCCTGCAAACGAATCTGTAGATTCTGGATTCAATGCCAGTTTGGTCACCGAACCCGAGGAGGCAGATGCAGACCAACAGCAGCACTTCAACATGCATCACAGCAGCTACTCCTCAGCGACGTGTGAGTTTGTATTTGGGGGCATGTTCATACACGGAGCGTGCCACATTGGATTTGTAAAATGTTTTTAACAGATCTGGAGCTTTTGTAGCACACACATCTAAACGCACCCAATGTCTCACTTCCTGTTTTTTTGTTTTTGTTTACTATGACAGCTGATTGTGAGACAGATGGCTACCTCAGCTCCTCTGGACATCAAGAACCTTCAGAAAGCCGTCCTCCTGTGGCGCTGAACCAACCCTCCACAGCTTCACAACCAGCCAGTGTAACGCCTCACATGGAAGCCCCGCCCATTGAAGCTCCTCCCACAGAAGCCCACATTACTCCGGCTGCACCAATCCCAGCTCTCCGTTTCCCCTCTGTAGGTAGCCTGCGTGCACTAGAGCTGTAACTTTCTTAAACTGATAGACAGTTAGGATTTCTATGCATTATCTAATGTGCAGCTAGTAATTGAAATTGTGAGTTTTAGAGCATTACTGCAGTGATTGTGTCATTGAAAATCCATTATGCACAAATAATCAGAATAATTGGCAGTTCAGTTGCATGAAGTTAAACACAATATGAATCATGCTTTGCATCACTAAGCGTTTCTCTTTCCGCTACTGGTCCTCCCACAGAGCATCGCTGTGTGCCAAAATCCAGAGAGGAATCAGTCAGGAAGCGGTTTTTCCTCTCCTGTCGACAGGTATCCAGTAAAAAACTACATGAGTATGTGCTTATGAAAAGCAGCTTATCAATAATAGTTGTTAAAAAAGAGATTAAATATTTTGTTAATCAATAAAGATTTATAATAATTTATTATTATGTACTAAAATATCTTTTTTTTATATGAATACATTCTTTTTAATGAATTATTGGTCTGTGCCAGTCCAGAAAAACATTGTCACCGACAGGAAAAACAGTTAACATTGACAAAACGTGTAGCTATAATCCCAGCCGTCAGATCTAGTCTTAGCTGATCCACTGAGCACCAAGTGTACATGTTCTGGTTTTAGTTTTCTACGGTGGGTCTTATATTTATGTGACTCATACACACAGCATGGTGGTAATGCATTAATGGTAATGATTTAGCTCAGGGGAGCAATTTCCCGTGAAGGCCGTTTCTGTAGGAACCTCGACAACAGCAAAGCAAATGCAGCGTACGGTCGAATTTCATTATAGCAAATGATCTCAACCTAATTTAGAAGATCTATGCTAAATGATCTGACCTTTTTGTGCTAATGGTAAACTGATTAAAGGAAAGTTCTGTGAAGTTCATAAAGGTGGAATGTCACAAACTGTCACAGGGGAAATTTTCTTAGAGAGCCTGAAGTGAACTCGCTGTTTGCTTTGTTTCGG